>NC_068449.1:47843400-48143400 GCF_023373465.1 Oncorhynchus keta | reverse complement strand
GTAATTCCCATCATAACTATTTTATTAACATTATTATTCTCTTGTCCAAATATTATATTCACAAATGTAAATGGGGTGGAAAAATCCCCTATTTTGTAGTTTTTTTTTTCCATTGAACTGTTACAATTTTATAAATCCCCCAATCTTGTGAAACGTAAAAAGTTGGAAAAATTATTAGAAGTTATGTCTCTGAATGTCTGTTTATGTGTCATTGCCTTGTCATATATTAATGATGTCCATTATTATTATTATATATACACTGCTCAAAAAATAAAGGGAACACTTAAACAACACAATGTAAGTCCAAGTCAATCACACTTCTGTGAAATCAAACTGCCCACTTAGGAAGCAACACTGATTGACAATAGATTTCACATGCTGTTGTGCAAATGGAATAGACAACAGGTGGAAATTATAGGCAATTAGCAAGACACCCCCAATAAAGGAGTGGTTCTGCAGGTGGGGACCACAGACCACTTCTCAGTTCCTATGCTTCCTGGCTGATGTTTTGGTCACTTTTGAATGCTGGCAGTGCTTTCACTCTAGTGGTAGCATGAGACGGAGTCTACAACCCACACAAGTGTCTCAAGTAGTGCAGCTCATCCAGGATGGCACATCAATGCGAGCTGTGGCAAGAAGGTTTGCTGTGTCTGTCAGCGTAGTGTCCAGAGCATGGAGGCGCTACCAGGAGATAGGCCAGTACACCAGGAGATGTGGAGGAGGCCGTAGGAGGGCAACAGCAGCAGGACCGCTACCTCCGCCTTTGTGCAAGGAGGAGCAGGAGGAGCACTGCCAGAGCCCTGCAAAACGACCTCCAGCAGGCCACAAATGTGCATGTGTCTGTTCAAACGGTCAGAAACAGACTCCATGAGGGTGGTATGAGGGCCCGACGTCGACAGGTGGGGGTTGCGCTTACAGCCCAACACCGTGCAGGACGTTTGGCATTTGCCAGAGAACACCAAGATTGGAAATTCGCCACTGTGCTCTTCACAGATGAAAGCAGGTTCACACTGAGCACATGTGACAGACGTGACAGAGTCTGGAGACGCCGTGGAGAACGTTCTGCTGCCTGCAACATCCTCCAGCATGACCGGTTTGGCGGTGGGTCAGTCATGGTGTGGGGTGGCATTTCTTTGGGGGGCTGAAATTAGGTACCGAGATGAGATCCTCAGACCCCTTGTGAGACCACATGCTGGTGCAGTTGGCCCTGGGTTCCTCCTAATGCAAGACAATGCTATACCTCATGTGGCTGGAGTGTGTCAGCAGTTCCTGCAAGAGGAAGGCATTGATGCTATGGACTGGCCCGCCCGTTCCCCAGACCTGAATCCAATTGAGCACATCTGGGACATCATGTCTCGCTCCATCCACCAATGCCACGTTGCACCACAGACTGTCCAGGAGTTGGCGGATGCTTTAGTCCAGGTCTGGGAGGAGATCCTCAGGAGACCATCCGCCACCTCATCAGGAGCATGCCCAGGCGTTGTAGGGAGGTCATACAGGCACGTGGAGACCACACACACACTACTGAGCCTCATTTTGACTTGTTTTAAGGACATTACATCAACGTTGGATCAGCCTGTAGTGTGGTTTCCCACTTTAATTTTGAGTGTGACTCCAAATCCAGACCTCCGTGTGTTGATAAATTTGATTTCCATGGATAATTTTTGTGTGATTTTGTTGTCAGCACATTCAACTATGTAAAGAAAAAAGTATTTAATAAGAATATTTCATTCATTCAGATCTAGGATGTGTTATTTTAGTGTTCCCTTTATGTTTTTGAGCAGTGTATATATATTTATTTTTTCACCGGGTGTTGCCTGGTGTTCTATTTTTTATTTTGTTATTTTATTGACCGGAATGTCCCTGTATTGATGTGTAATATTGTTATTATTGTTGCAATACGTTTTTAAAAATTATGGATAAGTCAACGTACAAAAGTGTAAGTAAAATCAAATTCAAATCATTTAGAAATTGCGCTACTAATGCACACGACCGCACAAACACGTCTCGTAAAAAAGTAAAAATGTTTTTGTTTGGTTAATTTTTGGAAATTACAAAAACATTTTCCTTCTTAAGATGTTCCAGCTGGGCAGGCTAACGTTAGTTAGCTAATTAATTTGCTAGCTATCATGCAGTAGGCGTATATTAATAATTATATAGTCAATGAGTAGAAATTGACATACAATCATAATTGACTGTAGCAAATATAAAGCAACCACTAGCTACCGTGGCTGAAAACACAAACATTGCGAGATGAACGAGTGACGAATTTCTGGGCAAGGGCGGCCCATTTAAAAATCATTATTTCCTCCCTTGTCCTGCAAGTGTATACTCGTCAGCCGTTATCAGAAGTGTCCACTTAATTTGAGGGCTGAGGGGATAGGGTGTGTCTTTTAAGTGTTTGGAATGGAGCTGAGATTTCAGTCTTTGAGGTGTGTTTCCTGACCGATTCCGCATTTGGTTAATACATGTCCCCCATGAAACACTGTAGACGCGGAATCCTATTTCACGTCCTCAAAATCCCCAGAATGAATCTAACTAAGATAACAAAAAAAAATATTTAATTCATTTTGACGTTTTAGTTGCACAATTTTGCATAATCTAAGGAGCTACTCTACTGGGCATGTCTGTCTCACTGTCTATCTATGCTATTTGATAGAACACAGCCACTGCAGCTGTAAACCCCATGTTAGTGGGCAAATGGACCTTGTCAAATCAAAACCCAACCTTCATTTACCGGTTGTGACGCACTGATGTTCCAAATGCCGTTTTAGAAGAGACGGACTTTATGACCAAAATCATCCTATTTACACCATGTAGTCCATTTTGACAATAGTATAACGTTTTTTTTTACTCATATCGATGCCACATAGGCCGTTTTCAAAAGGAGTCATTGCTTTTTAATGGCAGTCGCTCTTTAACTCTTACCCTATGTGGTCTGGAGCCTGCTGGTTTTCTGTTTTACCTGATAATTAATTGCACACACTTGGTGTCCCAGGTCTAAATTAGTCCCTGATTTAGAGGGTAACAATGAAAAGCACATTGGAACTGGATTTGAGGTCCAGACTTGAGTTTGAAGGCCCTATATTATGTTCTGTATATGTACAGTCACCTCCATAATTATCATCACCCTTGATTAAGATGAGCAAAAAAGACTCCAGTTAATAATTAAAATATTGAGCTACAGTGCCTTCATAAAGTATTCACTCCCGGACTTTTTGTGTGTTACAAAGTGGGATTAAAATGGATGTAAATCATCATTTTTTTGTCAAAGATCTACACAAAATACTGTCAAAGTGGAATAAAAATGCAAACTTTTTTAAATAAATGAAGAAAAAAATAACTATATATTTTGATTAGATAAGTATTCAACAAGTCTCTTAAGAACTTTGCACACCGCGATTGTACAATACTTGCTCATCATTATTTTTTAAATTCTTCAAGCTCTGTCAAGTTGGTTGTTGATCATTGCTAGATAGCCATTGTCAAGTCTTGTCATAGATTTTCAAGCTGATTTAAGTCAAAACTCAGGAACATTTAATGTTGTCTTGGTAAGCAACTCGTGTATAGTTGGCCTTGTGATTTAGGTAATTGTCTTGCAGAAAAGTGAATTTGTCTCCCAGTGTCTGTTGTAAGACAACTAAATCAAGTTTTCCTCTAGGATTTTGCCTGTGGTTAGCTCTATTCTGTTTATTTTTATCCTAAAAAACTCCCTAGTCCTTGCTGATGACAAGCATGCCCATAATATGATGCAGCCACCACCAAGCTTGAAAATATGAAGAATGGTACTCTGTGATGTGTTGTGTTGGATTTGCCCCAAACATAATGATTTGTATTCAGGACAAAAAGTACATTAATTTGCCATATTTTCTTCAATATTACTTAAGTGCCTATTGCAAACAGGATACATGTTTTGGAATATGTTTTATTCTGTACAAGCTAACTTATTTTCACTGTCATTTATGTTAATATTGTGGAGTAACTACAATGTTATTGATCCATCCTCAGTTATCTCCTATCACAGCCATTTAACTCTGTAACTGTTTTAAAATCATCATTGGCCTCATGATGAAATCCCGGTGTGGTTTCCTTCCTCTCTGGCAACTGAGTTAGGAAGGGCGCCTGTATCTTCAAAGTGACTGAGTGTATTGATACACCATCCAAAGAGTAATTAATAACTGCACCATGCTCAAACAATATTCAATGTCTACTTTTAAAAAAAAATCCTTCTACCAATAGGTGCCCTTCTTTGCAAACCATTGAGATTGTGTCACTGATCTACACATAATACCCCATAATGTCAAAGTGGAATTGTGTTTTTATACATGTTTAAAAACAAGTAAAAATGAACATCTTTTTTTTAATGGCAAATTATATTATTTTATATAAACACAACTGGTCAGAGAATGAAAAATACTAAAAAAAGATAGTTGCCAAAATATTGTCACCCCTGTTTTCAATACTCCAGCACCCTCCCCTTGCAAGGACAATGACACTGGGCCTTTTTCAAAAAAAAAATATGAGACTGGAGAACACTTTGGGAGGGATCTTAATCCTTTGTCTGCGCTTATGGACTGCCTTCTTCAATTAAACTATAGGTTTTCAATGGTCGGGAGACTGAGATGGACATTGCAAAATGCTGATTTCGTGTTCAATTTACCATTACTTTGTGGATTTTGATGTGTGCTTGGGGTTATTATCTTGCTGGAAGATCCACTTGCGGGCAAGTTTCAGCATCCTGGCAGATGCAACCATGTTTTTGGCTAAAATGTCCTGGTATTTAGTGAAGTTCATGATTCCGTGGACCTTAACAAGGGCCCCAGGACCAGTGGAAACCAAGCAAATTAGCCCCATAACATCAAAGATCCACCATCATATTTTACAGTAGGTATGAGATTAGGTTGTCTTCTACATATGCTTTATTTTCAAGTCATCTCACCATAGCACCGCCTGGAGTTTGCGGAACGGTATTGGTACTTGGATTGAAACTGGTGCTATGAGGGGGAACGAGCATCAGAAGACTATATGGGCTATATGATTTCTCCCTGACCTTGCTCCCCCATCTTTAGTCCACTCAGCAGGTCAATGCTCTCTGGTTCATCTTCTATTGTCTCCTCTTTGACCAGCAGCAGATCAGGCTTCCCATCCTCCATGTCTACTGACTGTAAGAGATACAGAGTGAGAGGATGTTGGATCAAGAAATCTGATATGAGCATCTCCTGATTAGGCAATGAGGGATTGCTATGAGTACTACGCAAACATGTTAGTTGATTTTATACTATGAAAACGTGTTAGTTGATTTGATTACGAGACACTCTTTTAATGGTTTGATCATTCAAATGCATGGTCCCACACGTAAGACAAAATTAATCAAGACCTGGGCCCATATCCACAAAGAGTCTCAGATTAGGAGTGCTGTTCTAAGAACCTAAGGAATTAACATGGTCCACACACACCCACACAGTTGTGAAGCGGGCACGACAGCGCCTATTCCCCCCAGGAGGATGAAAAGATTTTCAGGAGGCACTCAGATCCTAAAAAGGTTCTACAGCTGTATATCACTGGGACCGAGCTCGCTGCCATCCAAGACCTCTATATCAGGTGGTGTCAGGGAAAGGTCCAAAAACTTTTCTCATTCAAATATTTTTTATTGAACACACACAAGAATGGTGTATAGGTATAAAAGACAAGTATACAATTCTTATCTAAACATAAAAGAGCAGACAGAAACTACAAGACCCCAAAAAATACAGAACACAACATACAGAACAAGGACAGGTAGAAAGAAAGAGGGTAGATGTCTTATTATGGCTGTTTTGCCATAATATGGACTTGGACTTTTATCAAATAGGACTATCTTCTGTATACCACTCCTACCTTGTCAGAACAGAAGGAAAGAACTTACACACATTAACTTTTAACAAGGCACACCTGTTAATTGAAATGCATTCCAGGTGACTACCTCATGAAACTGGTTGAGAGAATGCCAAGAGTGTGCAAAGCTGGCATCAAGGCAAAGGGTGGCTACTTTGAAGAATCTAACATATATTTTGATTTGTTTAACACTTTTTTAGTTTACTACATGATTCCAAATGTGTTATTTCATAGTTTGTCTTTACTTTTATTCTACAATGTCGAAAATAGTAAAACAAATTAAATAACAAACCTTGGAATGAGTAGCTGTTGTAAAACTTTTGACCAGTAGTGTATATTATATAACTTTATAGTAGAAGAATAAATTAACATAGAAATATCCTTTCTATTTTATTCAGCTAATTGATTCCCTAGCCAGTGGTCACATGGAGCGGCTATTCTGTGTTGAATGTAAAAAGTGATCATTTAAAACAGGTCCTATACACTTAATTTAAAGTTATTTGGCTACTTTAGTTGTGATACAAACCTCTTGCAAATCAAAACATATTGGCTGCATGATGCAACTTTTGTATGATGATTTGAAAGTCGCTAAAAAAAGGTAATGCGATCAGTTTCTTGCCTAGACTATGTACACTGTTCATTAGTCTCTTATTCTGTGCATTCAAATTGCCATCGATAGTATAGCCTTAATATGCTTGTACTGGACAGTGATACTACCCATCCCGGATCCGGGAGTGTTGTTTTCAACTGACACTAATTAGCATAACGCAACCAACATAAATATTACTAGAAAATATTCCTATTCATGAAATCACAAGTGAAATATATTGAAACACAGCTTAGCCTTTTGTTAATCACCCTGTCATCTCAGATTTTGAAAATATGCTTTACAGCCAAAGCAAGACAAGCATTTGTGTAAGTTTATTGATAGCCTAGCATAGCATTATGCCTAGCTAGCAGCAGGCAACCTGGTCACGAAAATCAGAAAAGCAATCAAATTAAATCGTTTACCTTTGATGAGCTTCGGATGTGTTCACTCACGAGACCCTTTTTCCCCAAAATATTATTTTTGTAGGCGAAATCGCTCCGTTTGTTCTTCACCTTTGGCTGAGAAATCGACCAGAAATTGTGTTCACGACAACGCCGAAAAATATTCCAAATTAGCTCCATAATATCGACAGAAACATGGCAAACGTTGTTTATAATCAATCCTCAAGGTGTTTTTCAAATATCTATTCGATAATATATCAACCGGGACTGGTGGCTTCTTAGTAGGAGAGAGAGAAACAATGGCCGCATTTGTCCTTTACACACAAAACACTGAGAGACTTCAGCTGACCACTGATGCAATGTTGACGTTCAGGCTCATTTTTCAAAATAAAAGCCTGAAACCATGTATTGTGACACTAGATACATTAGGGAAGCCATAGAAAAAGGAATCTGGTTGATATCCCTTTCACTGCTCAATAGGGACGCAGAGGTTTCTAAATAAGAGTCACTTCCTGATTGGATTTTTCTCATGCTTTCGCCTGCAATATCAGTTCTGTTATACTCACAGACAATATTTTTACAGTTTTGGAAACTTCAGAGTGTTTTCTATACTAAGCTGTCAATTATATGCATATTCTAGCATCTTGTCCTGACAAAATAACCCGTTTACTTTGGGGAAGTTATTTTTCCAAAAATGAAAATAGTGCCCCCTTGATTCAAGAGGTTATTAATGAAATACGAGCGCTATAATAGGTGTGTTGGAAAAATGAAAAGCTACTGATACTCATCATTCATTCATTATGAATACGATTTATTTGATTTCATTCTTCATTAATGTAACCACAATGTTCAGTTGAAATGACAGATGCACTCATCAACAGTAGGAACATCTTATTGATAAAATATATAACACATGTACTTGGGCTAATTCACCATCTGATGAAGTGGAAACTCAAAGGGGCAGATTCAGACTTGGAAATGTACAACTTTCATATGCACTTCTGAAGCTTCAAATCAGACAGCTAATTACATCAATGCCGCGTAATACATTCTGCAGTCAAAACATTTTTCAATATGTAATCCAACATGTTTAGTGGATGTGTGCATCAAAAATTCAACATTCACCTTTTCCTACTATTTCTGTGAAGTCTAGCATACAATTTGATGCATACAGTGGTTTGTACCATACAGAACGCACCGAAACTGCAAGGCAAACACAGCATTCCATTGGAAATTAATGTACTTCTGATGTACCGAAACGCAATGATGCTGTCGATGTCCGTATTTGGTATTCAGAGTTACCTTATTCAGTCGCGCAACGTGCTCTGCAGGTGCGGTTACCTTGCCTGCTCTAAATACATTTCATTCAACCGCTGAAAACCCCCCCACTTGCTGTCCAACAGATTTTCTTGTGGAGTTTCCATTCAACAGGGTTTTCAGTACATGTATTTTAAGCAATCCCTTTAAATACGCGGCACCTTTTTAGTTAGAACTTTGTCAACATACTCACTAGAATATATCGACAGAACGGGTTCAGAATATTAGGGATCAGTGGGGCGGTAGCGTAGCCTAGTGGTTAGAGCGTTGGACTAGTAACCGGAAGGTTGCGTTGTTCAAACCCCCGAGCTGACAAGGTACAAATCTGTCGTTCTGCCCCTGAACAGGCAGTTAACCACTGTTCCCAGGCCGTCATTGAAAATAAGAATGTGTTCTTAACTGACTTGCCTGGTTAAATAAAGGTAAAATTAAAAAATATAAAAAAAAATGAAAGAAAGCCATCTAAATATATGCATATTCGCCTCCGTTTCAGCACCAATTGTTAGATTTAAAAAATACTCTGAGCTTGTAGATTATTTAGGGTAAGGAAAGTATTTATGAATCACAAAAAAACAGGTTTGGAGAGCCTTTACACGCAAAATATTGATCCTGAAAGTTGCCATATTCAAGTTCAATCAATGAGGTATTGGAAGGTGAGAAAATTGTACAATAGGGGTTCAAGAATATTACTAGAAATACATTATCCCTCACTAATCATGGAATTGTAGGCTAATGACTGGTCCAGTAATCATGAACCAGGCTCCAGATTTAAACTGCTAAGTGTGGTCTAAGTGTGGTCTAAGTTCCATAATGATTTAAAATAGTCTACATGATCCAAATGATTGCAGAACGTAAGCCTAATATGAGCCACTAATGCTAGTGACTCTCTGGAACCATTTACAAGGACGTGACAGAGGAAAGAAAGGTAAATAGAATGGCAATGGAAGGATGTGAAACGTAGGCTACAAATTGAAAGAAACTAACACTAAAGTGACAGTTATAAATTAATGTGGGTATTACTGGCAGTGGCTCCCAATTCAATGGATAATATTTAACATTATAAACTGTCAAATTAAAAATAAACTAAGAAAAGCCTAGGCATATAATTAAAACCTTCTATAGCGCATAAATCAACTTGGTAGGTTTGGCGCTCAGAAGCATATAGCTTGGGTCACCAAGCTAATCTAACATTAATCTAACAGTTAATGTAATGTCTTAAACTTTGCAGCATACCCAATGATGTCTATAGGCTTACTCAATCACTGCAAATGGCAGATGTGCGCTTCAGGCGCACCATTCCGTATAACCTATATTTCAAAGCCATAGCCTACCAGATAGTTTGGTTAAAAAACAGTGATCCAGCAGTTCATATTGAGAGTTGAGAAATAAATGTAATACCTACGGAAAGCTGAGACCCTCATCTCTCCAACAGTCACAACAGTGGGCCTATTTGCTTTTAAAACTGTCATTTTTCCGCAATTGCAATTTGATTTGCATTTCACTCTCCTCTCCCATTCACTCAGAGTCCAGAGAGAGAGAGAGTGTGGTTTGGAGGATGGATGAGATGTTTCGGAGAATAGCAGCGAGTCTATTTAAATATAAAAATGTGGAACTTGAAATTGAATGTCATTGTCAATACACCTACATTTTCAGAATGCAACACTTTATAATATTAACTAGAGCGCTGAGTATCAGGTTATTAGCGAATTGAAGGCAGTTAGCAAGTTTGGCAGGCAAATAACGCCCATCAGCGCCATTCATTTACAGAGCCCAGTTTTGGAGTAGCCAAGTTACCGTGGTGGGATTAAACTGAGGTCATGACTCGTGACCGCTAGTCTGGGGGTAATACTGGGCCCTCTCTCCCGTGTGGACCTTTAGGTGCATCTTCAGCTGGTGCTGGTGGGAGAACCTCTTCTCACACTGGGGGCAGCTGTAGGGTTTCTCCCCTGTGTGGACCCTTTGGTGCCTCTTCAGGTTGCAAGTCTGGGCAAAGCTCATGTGACACTGGCTACAGCTGTAGGGTTTCTCCCCTGTGTGGACCCTCTGGTGGATCTTCAGGTTCCAAGCCTGGGAGAAGCGCATTTGACACTGACTACAGCTGAAGGGTTTCACCCCTACGTGGACCCTCTGGTGGATCTCCACCTTCTGGGGGCAGTTGAAGCCTTTGTTACAGAACATGCAGAAGAACCGTTTCTCTTTAGTACCGCCTGATGTTGCTCCCCCTTCCCCAGCCTGGACTCTAGCCTTGTCGTTTGAGTTCAATACTTGATCGAAAAGGATGCGGCCGTGTGAATCGGAAGGTGCCATCGACGTGGACACTGGGTCGCGGTCCCTGAGCGCGTGTAAAGGGGAGTGGGTTGCGATATTTGGATTTGGCTCTAAACTTTCCCTGTAGTCTAAGAAGTCACTAGTGTTGCCCTGCGACTGTCCTTCTCCTAAGTGAGTCTGGTCTGCATTCCATGTCAGAGGATCGTCACCCTCCTCTTTCACAGTCACCTCATCTACAACCAGACCATCCCCTTTCTTATCTAGGAACCCTTCAGAGTATACACTACTACTGTACTGGTTCCAGTCCCCTCTTACTGGATTAGTATCTAAGCCCACAGGCACGTCACCAGGTATCATCTCTGTCTCTGTAGCGTATGAACAGGTCGGATCATTGCCAGTCTGTAACGCTTCACCTGAATCCCGATGGGACAGAACCGTCCTATGGCTCCGGTTACCGTAAAGTAAATACTCTGAGCGGGGAGTAGGAGGACAGCCCAGTCTCCTCAGCATCGTTAAAGTCTCTGTCTCAGACTTGATGACGGCGTTCGGCGTCCTACTGATGTCCCTGGGCTGCGCTGGGGTGGTGGTGGGGTCCTCTGTGACTACATGGGGCGCTCCAGTCTGGATGTCGCTGCTGTGTTGTGGATCCTCCTCTCCTTCAGACCTCTCCTGCTTGACTCCAGGACCTGCAGCCTCTGTATCTGCAGACTGACACAATAGGAGAAGCTATTATCGTTACATGAGTTGAATTAGATAAAAATGTCATAGGGAAGTCTCATAAGCTCCTATGGACAGGGCCGTGCACAGACCCCCCAAAATGCCTCTGTAGCAAAAATAAATAAATAATGAACATAAGCCTATTTATTTCTGCAACAACTGAATCATCACAAATTGTAAGCAAGCTAGTTACAGTAACTCCTAAAGAGATGACTGGCATCAGGAAAAGAGGTTGGGCTATCAGCTGATTATTGGTGTTGATGATTGATGTAAATCTGCTAGTTAACTAGCTCGATTTATTTTACTGATTGTGATTAACCTATGTATTTCTGCCTCTCTCTGCTGCTCGTATCAGCCAACCCAATATTGACGATGATGTAGGCTAAATCATGTGTGATCAAGTGTTAATCAAGTGTTAATAAAATGTTATGCTGCTGTGGCAGCACTGTTGATATTTAATAGCAATCTCCGTACAGGAAAGATTGGGAAATAGACGCAAACGGGCCCACCACCCAAAAGGACACCTTGGAGACTGGAAGGGCAGCCCTGTTTTCTTTCTGGCTTTGAGTTATTTCCAAACGAAACACTGCATAGTCGTCTACGAGTTTAGAGCCCTATCTGTGCACGCGCCTGCTTATGGCAGATACATGAGGATGTACATGTAAGCAAGTGAATAGCCGAGGGGAGCCTTCCTGAAATAAACGGGCCACATTTAATTGACTCATTTTCAATTCAACATTATTTCACTAACCTCTATCACAATAACGTTCTGGGCTGAGGTTCCACTCCCCTCATCAACATTGATTGGTTGGTCATCTCTCCATGTATTGTGTCTCGCTGGCTTCACAAAGCTCCTGTGGCCTCCAGTGAGATTTCCTTCACCTGAGAGAGAGTGATTGGGAGGAAAAGAGGTGGTTAGGTTACTTACTGTCAATGCTCAACACTATATAGTTGATGTAATGTAACACTTCTCATAAGTTCTTGATATAGGCCTACTATTTATTGATATATGTATTATGTTCCATACATCAAATATTTTTAATTGAGTAAATAATGGGGAAAACAGTAAATCAATAATCTGGTTAGAATATGATATTATGTCTTTGCGCAAGTTAGATAGTAATCAGGGGACTGGGGGAATTATTGCATACTTTCCAAAAACTGACCAAAACTAAATTATGGGTAACACATCTGAACACATGTGTAGTAGGGAACGGAGTGACAAGCCCCGCAGCATCGGCCTTCTGCGAAATGTACCTCTTGCCATTCCTCTGTATCGGTCGACGAGCTTGACACTACTGGGACGACTGGCGAGGACGCGCTCCCGTGCCACCTTCAGTTCTTGTAGCTGTAATTTCCTCCGCAATGCCCTGTTTTCTTTCTGGCTTTGAGTTATTTCCAAACGAAACACTGCATAGTCGTCGTCTACGAGTTTACAGATCTCTGCCACGGCTGCATTCGCTAGCACCTCCATGATGGAGGCTATTTGAGTGTGAAAAACCATACAGTTAGCCATAGCTAACCTTAGCAGCTAGCTAGCGTCACCTATATACTATCTATCAACCAAGTCCTGTCTCCAACGCAAATTAAATACTACATGGGGTAAGTATGTGATGCTGTGCAGATCAATTAGTCATATTTTGAATTCCATGGTGTTAATAAACGTCTAAATAACAACAAGAAAAACGCTAACGTGGAAATAGTTATTGGTCATGGTTTACTTCCGTTTACACTGAAGAGAAAGGATGTTAATTGGTTGGCGTCATAGCTCGAAGGGTGTGGCTAAATGAAAAGGATGTGCGTGCTGTTCTTTGAATTACGGAAATGTTTTACATTACACATTAAATCTCCTATTCATGATCAGTATCTTTAAAGCTCAGAACAGAAAAAAATGACTAGCTGGAACTCGTCTGAGCGGTCGGCTATGAATGCCCACAACCACTAGTACTAAAGTTGTATTGATTTCATTTTATGAATGAAGAACAGTAATAAAAAAATATAGGCGGGTGCATCACTACTCCCATCGAAGATATATTACTGAATGTAGTATATTTCTACCTGACCTTGTTCCCCCATCTTTTGTCCACTCAGCAGATCAATGCTCTCTGGTCAGTCTTCTATTGTCTCCTCTTTGACTAGCAGCAGATCAGACTTCCCATCCTCCATGTCTACTGACTGTAAGAGATACAGAGTGAGAGGATGTTGGATCAAGAAATCTGATATGAGCACCCTGCTATGGAGCATCTTCTGATTGGGCAATGAGGGACTGCTATGATTACTATGCAAACATGTTAATTGATTTGATACTTTGCAAATGTGTTAGTTGATTTGATTACTTGACACTCTTTAATGGTTTGATCATTCAAAGGCATGTACAGACTTAAGACACACTTAATCACGCCCTGGGCCCATATCCACAAAGTATCTCAGCGTAGAAGTGCTGATCTAGGATCAGGTTCCCCATCTGTCTGCATAGTCTTATTTATTATTATCTAAAGGCACTCCTGCTCAGAGTTGTTTCTCTATTAGTCTGCACCTACTGTTTATGAAGCATGTGACAAATTATATTTTATTTTGAGTTCATAGTGGACTCACCTCAGTGTGTGGCCCTGTGATGCTCAGCTGGTTCCTCTGTGGGTTCAGGAGGAGGTGTAATCTGGTTGTCCTCCATGACCATGGTCCTCTCAGGGTTCCCCAGACCCTCCTCACTCCCCTCCTCCTTCACCAGCAGCACCTCGTCCTACTGGAAGAGACAGGTGATACAGATTACACAGACATACACTCCCTCAGGTACATACACACAGATAATAACCACACTTTCAACATGGAGTGTTTACCCATCCCCACTAGTTTTGAGTCCTATACTGTTACAGACTTCATTGTTGTTAAACTATCATGGTGGACATAAATATGATGTCGTGGGTAAATATGATAAGTCAAAAGTCATCAGACAAACCTGACTATTTATGTGTACAGTAGGTGTTTGTTAATGTGTGGATATGTGTAGGTACATTTAGTAAGTGTATAATGGTTGTTGGGTGTATGCAGAATAGAGTGATATCAGATGATGTATACTAAAGAGTCTCAATTTAGTCTTAGAATGAACATTTTGTGATTATTAAACATAAGTGTTAAATACACCATATGAAAATCACACATACACATCTCAACTAACAATATGCATGAACTTGTTAAACTGCATTAATAGGCATGAAATCTGAAAATATAGGCATTTGTGAACATCATATAGCCTACACAGTACAAACACAATATTTAAACAGACTTTTTAAGTTTATATACAATTCCTAAATGCAACATTCTACCCAGGAATTTTCAACACTAAAATCTGTTAATCCAATATTCCAAATGCATCTGTGAATCTGTATAGCACTTTATGACATCTGTTGATGTAAAATTCATTTGGTTGAATGATTCTGCTGACAACAATGCAAAATATTTTCTCTTTTAAGGGGAATTGCTAAATGTACGTAGATCAAAACATTTAATAAAAATATGTTTGTGAAATGATTACTTTCAGGCCCTTCCCAACATTGCAGAGATAATAATATAAAAAGTATTTGGAATAAATACAAAATGAGTAACAAGATATTCTAAACTAAGTGTTTTGATAGCTTTCAAATGTAGTATCAGGTCCATGTAGAAGAAATAACCCTTTACATATATCAAATAGCATTTTATTTGTCACGTGTCGAATACAACAGGTGTAGACTTTACTGTGAAATGCTTACTTTTACGAGCCCTTTCCCAACAATGGGAACAATGGGATAAAAATGGAGAACATTAAGAAAAAAGGAAATGGCAACACAATAAAACAACAGCGAGACTATATAAAAGGAGTACCGCTACTGAGTCAATGTGCAGGGATATGAGGTAGTTGAGGTAATATGTAGGTAGGGGTGAAAGGGACTAGGCTAGATGGATAAGGATAGATAATAAACAGAGTAGCAGCAGCGTATGTGAAGAGTGTAAAAGTGTTATTTTGTGTTGGAGTGTCAGTGTAGTTAATGTCAGTGTAGTATGTGTCAGTGTGTGGGTAGAGTCCAGTGAGTGTACATAGAGCTGGTGCAAGAGAGTCAGTGACTGAGTGCAAATAAAAAGGTGTCAATGCAAATAGTCAGGATATGGAAAGATAAACAAAGTGCTCGATCCTCCAATGAACAGAAATAGGACAGCACTCCGGTAAATAAACTTAACGCCACGTAGGAGAGGAGATGGTGCTAAATTACTTCTCCAAAGAGAGACATATTGGATAGTCCACTTGGGCACTCTTGCCCCAGCAGGCCTGAATGAAGAAAGTTATTTTTCGTTGTATGTTTTTGTAGTAGTATATAAATAGGTCAAACATTTAGGTAATGACATCGTTACTGAAGAAGGGCTCATACCCGAAATACTCGTGCTGCAATAAAAATAGTCAGGGTAGCCATTTTATTAACTGTTCAGCAGGGCTTTCCTCTGACATCGCTTGGTATAAAGGTCCTGGGTGGCAGTGATGTACTAGGCCGTACGCACTACCCTCTGTAGGTCGGATGCCAAGAGGTTGCTTGGGCGGTATGTAAATCAGAGTGGCTCCATAGTGCCTGGGATGATGATGTGAGCAATGACCAGCCTTTTAAAGCATTAGGAAGTGATCTTCATGGTTACATTTAGGAACGGATGTGAATAGCAGTTGAACTGTTGTGGTTTTACAAGACAAGAATATGCACAACTTGTGAACAGTAGTTAAAGTGTTATAAATATGCAATATAAATAGGATATATACACATGAATGAATAACCATAGCATTACACTATTATAACAACTATAAACAGGGCTATAAACATAGCAGTATAACATTAACCTAAATAATAAACACTAGAGAGAGAAACCAATTACTAAGACAGACAAGAGAAAGATTTCTGGCATTTTCTCCAGCCTGGTGAAGCTGTCATCTGAATCTGCTAGGTTAAAGATCTGATCTGCCTGGCGCCACAGAGTCGTAAATTACAGTGCACAACAGCTACAGTAAGTGGCTACATTGAGAAGCGTCACGGTAGCATGCTCATATGACACTCTATTTACCAATACAAGCAATAACAGTGCACTTGTGCATAACCCCCTGTGCAACCAATGCAGTAGCAGGCACTTACACTGAACAGAAACATAAAAGCAACATGTAAAGTGTTGGTCCCATGTTTCATGAGCTGAAATAAGATCACCAAAATTTTCCATGCGCACAAAAAACGTATTTCTCTCAAATTTTGTGCAGAAATTTGTTTACATCCCTGTTAGTGAGCATTTCTCCGTTGCCAAGATAATCCATCCACCTGACAGGTGTGGCATATCAAGAAGCTGATTAAAAAGTATGATCATTACACAGTTCTGGGGACAATAAAACACCACTCTAAAATGTGCAGTTTTTTCACACAACACAATGCCACAGATGTCTCAAGTTGAGGGAGCATGCAATTGGCATGCTGACTGCAGGAATGTCCACCAGATCTGTTACCAGATAATTTAATGTTAATTTCTCTACCATAAGCCGCCTCCAACATAGATTTAGAGAATCTTGCAGTATGTCCAACTGGCCTCACAACCGCAGACCTCGTGTAACCACGCCAGACCAGGACCTCAACATCTGGCGTCTTCACCTGCGGGATCGTCTGAGACCAAAAACACGGACAGCTGATGAAACTGTGGTTTCACACAACCAAATAATTTTTGCAGTAACTGTCTCAGGGAAGCTCATCTGTGTGCCCGTCGTCCTCACCGGGGTCTTGACCCGACTGCAGTTTGGCGTCATAACAGACTTCAGTGGGCAAACGGTCACCTTCAATGGCCATTGGCACGCTGGATGAGTGTGCTCTTCCCGGCATTAACAGGGAATTGACTGGTTTTCTAATCCATGCCCCTACCTTTTTGTGTAAGGTATCTGTGACCAACGAATGCATATCTTTATTCCCAGTCATGTGAAATCCATACATTATGGCCTAATGAATGTATTTAAATTTACTCTTTTCCTTATATGAACTGGAACTCATTAAAATCTTTGAAATTGTTGCATGGTGTGTTTTATATTTTTGTTCAGTGTATATATAGACAATATGCATAGCAGTATTCGCAACACACTTACATTACAGTTTGGTAGTATAGTAGAAAATATGTCTGCAAGCTTATCAAAATAACTTTAAGTAATTAGTGGTAATTATTATTACACAGCACGTCAAACCCCCAATAAGAACCCATACAACTTACATTTCGAAGTACACACGACATTCAGGTATTCGGGTTAATGTCCACAATAAAAACTCCTCAGAAAAACATGTGTCTTCTTCCTTCGCACATTGATAACACTCTTTTGGATACTGGAACATCTTCACTGTAGCCAGGTCAGTATCAGGCAATACGAAGGACCATGAAAAAAAAATGGTCTGAAAAATAAAAAAATCTGAGCGGTTGGCTGTGAATGCCCTCATCCGCTAGTACTTAATGCTGATTAAGGATCTAACTCACTACAGGCTGTCCGGCAAGAACAAGGCAGATGTTTTATTGGCTCTTGGTCACAACAACACATTACCACACAAGCACAGAGACTAAAAGTGATCGTCATGGTTACAATTAGGAATGGACAGCAGTTGAACTGTTGTGGTTCTTTTAGGCAAGAGTGTGCACAACATGTAAACGGTATTAGTTAAAGCGTTATAGTCATTCAGAGTAACAGTTATTCCAAGATCCATTGTAAATAACCAAAGTGTGTGTGTGTGTGCTAAATGTGTGGTGGTGATGAAGAAAATGAATAAAAACCCTGAAAGGAGAAGCATTCACCTTGTTCTTACCGAGCATCGGGTAGAGCAGTGGTTCCCAAACTTTTTATAGTTCCGCACCCCTTCAAACATTCAACCTCCAGCTGTACCCCCTCTAGTACCAGGGTCATCGCACTCTCAAATGTTGTTTTTTGCCATCATTGTAAGCCTGCCACACATACACTATACAATAGCCATTTTACATATAAAACCTTATTAGTTCATCAAAAATTGTGAACAACTCACCACAGGTTAATGAGAAGGGTGTGCTTGAAAGGATGCACATAACTCTGCAATGTTGGGTTGTATTGGAGAGTCTCAGTCTTAAATCATTTTCCACACACAGTCTGTGCCTGTATTTAGTTTTCATGCTAGTGAGTGCTGAGAACTCTCACATAGGTACGTGGTTACAAAGGGCATCAGTATCTTAAAAAGCACGATTTGCCAAGGCAGGATACTCTGACCACAGCCCAATCCAGAAATCTGGCAGTGGCTTCTGATTAAATAACATTTTCAAGAGAACCGCTTGTTGCAATTTCGATGAGGCTCTCTTGTTCAGATATCGGTAAGTGGACTGGAGGCAGGACATGAAAGGGATAATGAATCCAGTTGTTTGTGTCATTCGTTTCAGGAAAGTACCTGCATAATATGGTGGAAATTACAAGATTATGTTATAATGCTGTTATTGCATCAAATGGTTGTTTAATGCAACAGAGTAAGGGGTTGTTAGAACACTCATTTGTGTGTGTTCTACTGAGGATGGGACTCTCGAGATTTACAATGTATTTGGGTGATACGGCATTCCAGAACATGAGTTAATGTTTCTGTACTGGGGTACCAGGGGGAGATGGCTCCAGTATGGAGTTGGGGGGCCAGACACTGGTCTCTACACAATGAGAACTGGTTTTACAGCAGATACTGTCTGCTGTGAATTATAAGTATCTTTCATACAGATCTTAACCTTGTGACCCATTCCAAGATGGCAGAGCAGTCAGACGTCTTGTCGTGTCGTGTCCCTTGTATATATTCGTTTTTAACATATTTTTCTTCGCATATCTTTTAATTTTTTTTCTAAACTTCAACATCTAAATACTTTCCTGCAACCCGCCTCACCCAATGTAGCGTGGATCTGCTTTTTTTTCTAAAGTACCTCCAACAAGCCAACCAGCTAACTAGCTACTAGCTACAAGCTATTTAGTCATTGTTAGCCATTGCTAGCGGCTTTTACCTTCTGCACAGCCAGCCATTTTTTTTAGCCTGGATAGTACTCGCCAGTCTAGCTTCCCTGTCCCATCCACCGCTGCCCCCTGGACACTGTGATCACTTGGCTACATAGCTGATGCCTGCTGGACTGTCCATTAATCACGGTACTCCATTCTGTTTGTTTATGTTTTATCTGTCGGCCCCAGCCGCACTCAGGCTCTGTGTGTAGTTAATCCGACCCTCTCTGCCTAGTCAACGCCATTTTACCTGCTGTTGTTGTGCTAGCTGATTAGCTGTTGTTGTCTCACCTACTGGTTTAGCTAGCTCTCCCAATCAACACCTGTGATTACTGTATGCCTCGCTGTATGTCTCTCTCAAATGTCAATATGCCTTGTAGACTGTTGTTCAGGTTAGTTATCATTGTTTTAGTTTACAATGGAGCCCCTAGTTCCACTCTTCATACCCCTGATACCTCCTTTGTCCCACCTCCCACACATGCGGTGACCTCACCCATCACAACCAGCATGTCCAGAGATACAACCTCTCTTATCATCACCCAGTGCCTGGGCTTACCTCCGCTGTACCCACACCCCACCATACCCCTGTCTGCGCATTATGCCCCGAATATATTCTACCATGCCCAGAAATCTGCTCCTTTTATTCTTTGTCCCCAACGCTCAAGGCGACCAGTTTTGATAGCCTTTAGCCGCACCCTCATACTACTCCTCCTCTGTTCCGCGCGTGATGTGGAGGTAAACCCAGGCCCTGCATGTCCCCAGGCACCCTCATTTGTTGACTTCTGTGATCAAAAAAGCCTTGGTTTCATGCATGTCAACATCAGAAGCCTCCTCCCTAAGTTTGTTTTACTCACTGCTTTAGCACACTCTGCTAACCCTGATGTCCTTGCCGTGTCTGAATCCTGGCTCAGGAAAGCCACCAAAAATTCTGAGATTTCCATACCCAACTATAACATTTTCCGTCAAGATAGAACTGCCAAAGGGGAGTTGCAGTCTACTGCAGAGATATCCTGAAAAGTAATGTCATACTTTCCAGGTCCATACCCAAACAGTTTGAACTACTAATTTTAAAAATTTTAGATAAGCATGCTCCGTTCAAAAAATGCAGAACTAAGAACAGATATAGCCCTTGGTTCACTCCAGACCTGACTGCCCTCGACCAGCACAAAAACATCCTGTGGCGGACTGCAATAGCATCGAATAGTCCCCGCGATATGCAACTGTTCAGGGAAGTCTGGAACTAATACACGCAGTCAGTCAGGAAAGCAAAGGCCAGCTTCTTCAGGCAGAAATTTGCATCCTGTAGCTCTAACTCCAAAAAGTTCTGGGACACTGTGAAGTCCATGGAGAACAAGAGCACCTCCTCCCAGCTGCCCACTGCAATGAGGCTAGGTAACACGGTCACCACCGATAAATCCATGATTATAGAAAACTTCAACAGCATTTCTCAACGGCTGGCCATGCCTTCCTCCTGGCTACTCCAACCTCGGCCAACAGCTCCGCCACCCCCCCACAGCTACTCGCCCAAGCCTCTCCAGGTTCTCCTTTACCCAAATCCAGATAGCAGAAGTTCTGAAAGAGCTGCAAAACCTGGACCCGTACAAATCAGCTGGGCTTGACAATCTGGACCCTCTATTTCTGAAACTATCCGCCGCCATTGTCGCAACCCCTATTACCAGCCTGTTCAACCTCTCTTTCATATCGTCTGAGATCCCCAAGGATTGGAAAGCTGCTGCAGTCATCCCCCTCTTCAAAGGGGGAGACACCCAAACTGTTACAGACCTATATCTATCCTGCCCTGCCTATCTAAGGTATTCGAAAGCCAAGTCAACAAACAGATCACTGACCATCTCGAATCCCACCGTACCTTCTCCGCTGTGCAATCTGGTTTCCGAGCCGGTCATGGGTGCACCTCAACCACGCTCAAGGAACTAAACGATATCATAACCACTATCGATGAAAGACAGTACTGTGCAGCCGTCTTCATCGACCTTGCCAAGGCTTTCGACTCTGTCAATCACCATATTCTTATCGGCAGACTCAGTAGCCTCGGTTTTTCTGATGACTGCCTTGTCTGGTTCACCAACTAATTTGCACACAGAGTTCAGTGTGTCAAATCGGAGGGCATGCTGTCCGGTCCTCTGGCAGTCTCTATGGGGGTGCCACAGGGTTCAATTCTCAGGCCGACTCTTTTCTCTGTATATATCAATGATGTTGCTCTTGCTGCGGGACGATTCCCTGATCCACCTCTACGCAGACGACACCATTCTGTATACTTCCGGCCCATCTAACCTCCAAACGAGCTTCAATGCCATACAACACTCCTTCCGTGGCCTCCAACTGCTCTTAAACGCTAGTAAAATCAAATGCATGCTTTTCAACCGTTCGCTGCCTGCACCCGCACGCCCGACTAGCATCACCACCCTGGATGGTTCCGACCTAGAATATGTGGACATCTATAAGTACCTAGGTGTCTGGCTAGACTGTAAACTCTCCTTCCAGACTCATATCAAACATCTCCAATCTAAAATCAAATCTAGAGTCGGCTTTCTATTCCGCAACAAAGCCTCCTTCACTCACACCACCAAACTTACCCTAGTAAAACTGACTATCCTACCGATCCTCGACTTCGGCGATGTCATCTACAAAATAGCTTCCAACACTCTTCTCAGCAAACTGGATGCAGTTTATCACAGTGCCATCCGTTTTGTTACTAAAGCACCTTATACCACCCACCACTGCGACCTGTATGCTCTAGTCGGCTGGCCCTCGCTACATATTCGTCGCCAGACCCACTGGCTCCAGGTCATCTACAAGTCCATGCTAGGTAAAGCTCCGCCTTATCTCAGTTCACTGGTCACGATGGCAACACCCACCCGTAGCACGTGCTCCAGCAGGTGTATCTCACTGATCATCCCTAAAGCCAACACCTCATTTGGCCGCCTTTCCTTCCAGTTCTCTGCTGCCTGTGACTGGAACGAATTGCAAAAATCGCTGAAGTTGGAGACTTTTATCTCCCTCACCAACTTCAAACATCTGCTATCTGAGCAGCTAACCAATCGCTGCAGCTGTACATAGTCTATCGATAAATAGCCCACCCAATTTTACCTACCTCATCCCCATACTGTTTATATTTATTTACTTTTCTGCTCTTTTGCACACCAATATCTCTACCTGTACATGACCATCTGATCATTTATCACTCCAGTGTTAATCTGCAAAATTGTAATTATTCGCCTATCTCCTCATGCCTTTTGCACGCAATGTATATAGACTCTCTTTTTTTCTATCTTTTTTTTCTACTGTGTTATTGACTTGTTAATTGTTTACTCCATGTGTAACTCTGTTGTCTGTTCACACTGCTATGGTTTATCTTGGCTAGGTCGCAGTTGCAAATGAGAACTTGTGCTCAACTAGCCTACTGGTTAAATAAAGGTGAAATAAAAATAAAATCTGATGTTTGTCATGTAGACTGAAGGAGGATGGACTTTGCTATAAAATGCTGTGGCTCAAACCAGCTCGTTGAGTTCGCAGAGATCACCTCCAGCTCCATTACTGCAGTAATTCAATAATAAAGTTGGATTGTTTTGAAGAAATCTAAAAGTCTCTCCTTTTGATGACAATAATTACACCACAGTAATTGTGCAACCAACTCACTCAAGTGCGTCGCTATATTACATTTGACATTATCCGTAAGCTTGCGTTCATTTGCACACAAAAAAATCATACAATGATGGAAAGACCTTTGTGTTGTCTTTGTTAATGAGGACAGAGAAGAGCTCTAACTTCTTAATCATAGCCTTATTTTTGTCCCGCACATTGAATATAGTTGCAGAGAGTCCCTGTAATCCTAGATTCAGATCATTCAGGCGAGAAAAAACATAATCCAGATAGGCCAGTCATGTGAGAAACTCGTCATCATGCAAGCGGTCAGACAAGTGAAAATTATGGTCAGTAAAGAGAAGTTTAAGCTCATCTCAATTTAAAACAATGTGTCAATACTTTGCCCCTTCATAATCAGCGCACGCGTTACATGGTCGCTGCCCATATCATTGCATAGTTCAGAAAATACAAGAGTTCAGGGGCCTTGCTTTAACGAAGTTAACCATTTTCACTGTAGTGTCCAAAACGTATTTCAAGCTGTCAGGCATTCCCTTGGCAGCAAGAGCCTCTTGGTAGATGCTGCAGTGTACCCAAGTGGCATCGGGAGCAACTGCTTGCACACGTGTTACCGCTCCACTATGTCTCTCTGTCATGGCTTTTGCGCCATCAGTACAAATACCAACACATCTTGACCACCAAAGTCCATTTGATGTCACAAAGCTGTCCAGTACTTGTCCTGGTTTGCAGAAGAGGATGTCTTCCTTAATTGACCCCCCATAAAAGTAACGGACATATACCAGGAGCTGTAATTGTTTTATAACATCTCCTGCCATGTCACTGATGCATCGTGAAACAGTGTTGCTTGATGAAGGCATTGTCTATAGTTTTTATGGCCTTTTCCCCCAGCATTGTCCCAGCCATATCAGCAGCAGCAGGAAGAATTAAGTCCTCCACAATAGTATGGGGCTTGCCTGTCCAAGCCACTCCGTAGCTCACCATATAAGATGTTTCTAGCCCCTTCTTATTAATGGTATCTGTTGCTTTTATACACGTCTTACTACTGTAAAGTTGTCTTAATTCTTGCTCAAAAAACTCCTGTGGCTTATTTTTCAAATTGGCATGTTTTCTTTCTAAATGTTTGCTCAAGAGTGAAGGCTTCATTGAGATGTGATAGTACTTTTGCACATACACTATCGTTCAAAAGTTTGGGGTCACTTAAAAATATCCTTGTTTTTAAAAGAAAAGCACATTTTCTGACCATTAAAGTAAATCAAATTGATTAGAAATACAGTGTCGACATTGTTAATGTTGTAAATTACTATTGTAGCTAGAAAAGGCTGATTTAAGTTTATCATTTTAAAAGGCTAATTGATCATTAGAAAACATCAGCATTTGTGGATTCGATTACAGTCTCAAAATGGCCAGAAACAAAGGACTTTCTTCTGAAACTCGTCAGTCTTTTCTTGTAAGGTAGTAGCTCTCCGGCTGCATCAGATTCACAACTGTCAGTGTCCATGATAGCTCGTCTTAACAACAAATGTGTAATTACTGATGCTAGCATTGGATGTGCTCGTGGAAGCAGAACTACTTGTGTCAACTAGCAGTACTACCAGTAGAGCAGGTATGTGTCTCTTTGGACGTGGGCCTTACTTTTTAAAAAACATTTATCAATTTGATCAGTTTGGCTACATACTGGTGGAATTCCCACGAGAGAGTAACGGTTCATGTGATTGGATGTTAATTATTTGTCTCGTCTACCTGTATTTAGTCTAGTCTACCTGTATTTAGTCTAGTCTACCTGTATTTAGTCTAGTCTCCCTGTATTTAGTCTAGTCTACATGTATTTAGTCTAGTCTACATGTATTTAGTCTAGTCTACCTGTATTTGACATGGTGTAGTTATTTTGCTGAACACTAGATTTGATTTTTGGCAGTGAAATGAGGTTACTCGGGTGAGAAAAAAACCTCACCCAAATGTATAGCCCTGTTGGAAAATATAAATGGACTGTATGAAAATGTGAAAAAGTGTGTTAGCAAGAATGGAGTAGAAAATAATACAATACAATAGAAAGACTTTATTGCATCTACATCACCTCAGTAAGGTAAATATTCAACTGTCCTTTATCTAGCCAAGGATTACTGATAAGTTGCAGGCTCATGTCTATCTCTCCAGCGTTGCACTTCATCATTTATTTCCTTATTATAATCATAGCTATGCGAAGGGTTCTGGAGGAACTGCAGCCCCCCTGATAAATTGAAACACATTTGCCTAAGTTATAGAATTACTGATGTTTGTTCAAAAATGAACAAAATCATTCAGAATAGCCTACTACACCATGACAATTACTATAATTTAGCAACAGAGGATCATTGGCTTCTTTTTTAAATAGCCTAGCTTTGGATTGTAACCCAATATAACAAGGGATAGCCTATATTCGGGAACGCGCAGCAAATCTGTCAGTGAAAAATCAGCACGCAGACCAAACAGCAATATTTCAAATACAATCGAGGGGAAAAACACAGGTTGGAAAGCAATGGCTCCCGCTGAAAAGAGAATACTTTTCTGTATGCTACCAAAATATTTGATCAACTTCCAAATATTGTTTTACAAAAAGAGAGAGAGGCTTTTGGCATGAGCGCATCGACAATCACCAGCGAGTGACCTGCGCATCGTTGGGTGACTCAATGAAACTGGAAAGCATTTTTAGGACTATAATTTCCTCCTCATATTGTTGCCTATATACACACACCTAGACTATTGATGGATTCAAGACAATGTGGTTTTTATTGATCTCAGATTCTCGGTTTGAAAGTGAGAAAGTAACCTGACATTTAGATCATTTGTGCAGAATAAAAAATTTTAAAAAATAAAAGATTCTGCCAAAGTCTCCAGTCATGTAAATTACCTAGAATTGCATGAAATGCGTTTATAAAAGGCCAACATTTTCTTGGACCCTAGTCTACTAAAAATATTCCCCGTGTGTGCAACTTCTAAGTGCGTCTACTCTACTGCTCTATGCCACAACTCAAATGTGATGATATGCATGCAATGCTTTATTATAAAGGTGATTTTTGTCTCATGTATTCTGGTACCTTAGAACTCCCCAGGTCACCCCCCTCTCGGGCTCACTTTGTTCTGGTACCTCCCAATTTACAAAGTAAGCACTGAACACTATTCTACTATTGGGCTGTCTTATTTTGTTTTAATAATAACATTACATGGAGAAAAAAAATAGTAGCACTGGAAAGTAACATCCTGAGTAATAAATTAGAGGCTTTGAATTACTTTGCCAGCAGCTACAGTAAGCTACACATCACTGTCTGAGTTGAGAGCGCTGCTGAGGTGCCCTTTACAGACCATTTCATCCCTTCCATCTGAACATTGACGTGTCATCAACAATCATGCATGTCAGTTCAGTGCACACAGTTTAACAGAGAAAATGCAATATTTGGGAATATATTTCGTAGAACAGACATGCTGTATTAGGCTATGTCGTCTCTAAACCAGAATCCATATGACTGAAATCCATGGCAGTGACTGAGAACTTTATGGAACTAACGTTATACATGGGCTTTTCTGCTGGTGTATCCTGAGGTATCTCCTCTCTGAGAACCCCTTCCCGCAGTGCGTTCAGATGAACGGCCTCTCTCCAGGTTCATCTTCAGCTGGTGGGAGAACCTGTAGGGCAGCTGAAGGATTTCTCCCCTGTGTGGATTGTCTGGTACCTCTTCCGGTTGGAAAAGTGGGAGGAATTGGCCCTGCACAGATGGCAGCAGAATGGTTTCTCCCCCGTGTGCATCCTCTGGTACATCTCCACCTGTTTGGTGAAACTGAAGGCTTTCCCACAGAATGAACATGGGAAGTGCTTCTCTTTGCCACCGGATCTACTGAGCATTACTACTACTGTAATTTGTGTAGCAATTTGGTGTTGAGGCACTGGCATTGTCTGAGGTCTGGTTTAACATTAGGAGAGTGTGAGGAGGACAAAGGCCATCAAATGTCTGTATTGTTGCAGGGTCCATGTTCCAGTTGATGGATCCTTAAGGCGGCACGCTGAAGGCAGCATCTGTTAGGGGGTTAACCTGAGGCGCCGCCAGTCTCTCTGAATCACAATTATTAGGAGCAGGATGGAGCATCTTTAGCTGAGTCAGTATCTGTTCTCTCCCCGTGCATACGGACACCTCCCCGTCCCCGCAGACCAAATTTACTCCTTGCCCTGGTACTCAGCCCATCCTTTGTCATGGAGACTAAGTTCAGTTGTTGTTTTGTGTTCGACTGTTTCTGGTTGTGGTGTTGATGATACCCAGACCAGAGTTGAGGACGCTGTCTTATCCACTGACTCCCACTATGTCGCTTCTGGTCCTGTCTTGCTCAGTGATGTCCTCCCCCAGGCCCTTGGCTGCACCCATCTGGGTCTGGGAATCCAAGATGGCCACCCAGTCTCCTCTTTTAGCCTCCAGCCAACCACCATCAGAGAACTCTACATATACAGTTGAGTCAATGTTTGTTTAAGTATCTAAACAAGTTTTATTAATTTCATTGTATGCCCATTAGTAATATAATAGTAATAACATATGCCATTTAGCAGACACTTTTATCCAAAGTGACTTAGTCATTCGTGCATACATTTTATGTACGGGTGGCCCTGGGAATTGAACCCACAACCATGACTGTGCAAGTGCCATGCTCTACCAACTGAGCCATACATACAGTGCCTTCAGAAAGTATTCATACCGCTTGACTTATTGTGTTACAGCCTGAATTCAAAATGTTTTAATATATTTATTTTCTCACCCATCTACACACAATACCTCATAATGAATGACAAAGTGAAAACTGTTTCATATATATTGAAAATGAAATGCAAAAATCAAATTTACACCCAAGCACCCATTGGTGTGGCTGGCTTCCGGGTTGGATGCGCGCTGGTTGGGTTGTGTATCGGAGGACGCATGACTTTCAACCTTCGTCTCTCCCGAGCCCGTATGGGAGTTGTAGCGATGAGACAAGATAGTTTCTGCTCTGACATGCACTGTCAACTGTGGGACCTTACACTGAGTGTACGAAACATTAGGAACACCTCTTTTCATGATATGGAATGACCAGGTGAATCCAGGTGAAAGCAATTATCCCTTATTGATGTCACCAGTTAAATTGACCTCAATCAGTGTAAATGACGGGGAGGAGACAGGTTAAAGAAGAATTTTTAAGCCTTGAGACATTAATTGTGTATGTGTGCCATTCAGAGGGTAAATGTGCAAGACAAAAGATTTAAGTGCCTTTGAAAGGGGCATGGGAGTAGGTGCTAGGCGCACCGGTTTGAGTGTGTCAAGAACTGCAACGCTGCTGGGCTTTTCACACTCAGCAGTTTCCCGTGTGTATCAAGAATGGTCCACCACCCAAAGGACATCCAGCCAACGACAGGTCATTGATGAAACCGGACAAAGGAGGAGGCTGACAAATTGTGCAGCGCAACAGATGGGTCAACTGACAGTCCAGTACAACATTGGTGCCCAAAGAACCACAAAATAATAAATAGCTCATAGTACCTTGACACAAAGGGGTAATGGCAGCCGACAACCTTACAGAGTTCCACTTCTTTCAGCAAAAAACAAGAAACTGCGGCTGCAGTGCAGTAAGGAACAAAAACACTGGACACTGGAGAATTGGAAAAACATTGCCTGGTCTGATGAATCCCTGGTTCCTGCTGTTTTACACTGATGGGAGGACTACGGTACGGAGAAAACATGCATCCATCATGCCACGTGTCAACATTGCAGACTGGTGGTGGTGTGATGGTGTGTTTTCATGGCACACATTTAGGCACTTGATAAAAGTGGAGCAACGTTTGAATGCCACAGGATATCTGAACATCGTCGCCAATCAGGTGCATCCCTTCATGGCAGCAGTGTATCCATCTGTGAATAGATTTTTTTCCAGCAGGATAATGCCCCATGCCACAAGCCTAGGATTGTCCAGGAATGGTTCCACAAACATGACAGTGAATTCAGCTTATTGCAGTGGCCTGCCCAGTCACCAGTTCTCAAACCAAGTGAGTTTCTGTGGGATGAGATGGAACGAGCTATTCAGAGTAGAGATCCACTACCAGCCAACTTGACACAACTGTGGGAAGCATTGGAGTCAACATGGGCCAGCATCCCTGTGGAACGCTTTCGACACCTTGTAAGTCCATGCCCTGACGAATTGAGGCTGTTCTGAGGGCAAAAGGGGGTGCAACTCAGTATTAGGAAGTTATACTGTTTTGTACACTCAGTGTATATAGATAGACAGGTGTGTTTATTTTTAAATCATGTCCAAACAATTGAATTGGCCTCAGGTGGACTCCAATCATGTTGTAGTGACATTTCAAGGATGATTGAAGGAAATTGGATGCACCTGAGCTCAATTTGGAGTGTCATAGCAAATGGGTGTGAATACTTATGTAAATGAGATATTTCTGTATTTCACTTTAAATAAATGTGAAAAAATACTAAAAACATGTTTTCATTTTGTCATTATGGGGTATTGTGTGTAGACGTGGAATAAGTCAAATGGTATGAATACTTTCTGAAGACACTGTACATTAAGTTCTGTATATGTATTTCTCCCTTACCTTGCTCCCCCATCTTTAGTCCACTCAGCAGGTCAATGCTCTCTGGTTCATCTTCTATTGTCTCCTCTTTGACCAGCAGCAGATCAGGCTTCCCATCCTCCATGTCTACTGACTGTAAGAGATACAGAGTGAGAGGATGTTGGATCAAGAAATCTGATATGAGCACCCTGCAATGGAGCATCTTCTGATTGGGCAATGAGGGATTGCTATGAGTACTATGCAAATGTGTTAGTTGATTTGATTTACTTGACACTCTTTAATGGATTGATAATTCAAGGGCATGGTCCCACACTCAAAATAAACTGGGCCCATATCCACAAAGTGCTAATCGAGGATCAGTTCCCCACCTGTCTATAGTCTTATTCATTATGATCTAAAAGGCTACATCTATCCTAGATCAGCACTCCTACTTTGGAGAGACTTTGTGGATACGGGCTCTGACCGAATACCATTCAACCAATAGTTTACAGTGGGCTCACCTCAGTGAGACTGTGCTGCTCAGCTGGTTCCTCTCTGGGTTCAGAAGGAGGTGTAGTCTGTCCTCTATGACTATGGTCCCCACAGGGTTCCCCAGAGCCTCCTCACACCCCTCCTCCTTCACCCGCAGAACCTCTGGACCCTCCTCCTCCTGGAAGAGACAGGTGATACAGATTACACAGACATACACTCCCTCAGTTACGCACACACATAATAAACACACTTTTCAACATGGAGTGTTTACCCATCCCCACTATATTTGAGTCCTATACTGTAGTTACAGAATGACATAATTGTTGTTAAATCCATCATGGTGGACATAAATATGTTGGGAATAATAAGTCAGCTATGATAAGTCAGACAAACCCGACTAAACTATTTTGATGTGTACAGTAGGTGTTTGTCAGTGTGTGTGAGCAGGTAGGCATATTTAGTGTATATTGGTTATAAAGCGCTGTCAGGATGCAGAATAGGGTGAGATCAGTTACTGTCTTACCTCAATTAGCCACGAAATCCCTAGTTTGAAAGCGACAAACAGTTTTCTGGAAGCTGTGCTGTGCCATTTCCCTACATTTCTCCCCACGTGGACCAGCCCCCTAGCAATTCGAGTTCCAGCCAATGACATTCACCCCCTCGACGTTTGAGTGATAGCTAGCAAGAATCACACACAGCAGAGCAAGAGAGAGAGCAATGACATGAATTGAACATACACTATATATACAAAAGTATGTGGACACCCCTTCAAATTAGTGGATTTGGCTATTTCAGGCACACCCGTTGCTGACAGGTGTATAAGATCAAGCACGCAGCCATGTAATCTCCGTAAACAAACATTGGCAGTGGAATGGCGTTACTGAAGAGCTCAGTGACTTTTATTGTGGCACCGTCATAGGATGCCACCTTTCCAACCAGTCAGTTCGTCAAATTTCTGCACTGTTAGAGCTGCCCCTGTCAACTGTAAGTGCTGTTATTGTGAAGTGGAAACATCTAGGAGCAACAACGGCTCAGCCGAGAAGTTGTAGGCCACACAAGCTCACAGAACGGGCCCGCTGAAGCACGTAAACATCGTCTGTACTCGGTTGCAAACACTCACTAATGACTTCCAAACTGCCTCTGGAAGCAACATCAGCACAATAACTGTTTGTTGGGAGCTTCGTGAAATGGGTTCCGGTGGCCGAGCAGCCACACACAAGCCTAAGATCACAATTCGCAATGCCAAGCGTTGGCTGGAGTGGTGTAAAGCTTGCCGCCATTAGACTCTGGAGCAGTGGAAATGCGTTCTCTGGAGTGATGAATCACGCTTCACCATCTGGCAGTCGAACGAACGAATCTGGGTTTTGGAGGATGCCAGGAGAACGCTACCTGCCCCAATGCATAGTGCCAACTGTAAAGTTTGGTGGAGGAATAATGGTCTGGGGCTGTTGTTCATGGTTCGGGCTAGGCCCCTTAGTTCTGGTGAAGGGAAATCTTAATGCTACAGCATACAATAACATTCTAGACGCTTCCAAATTTGTGGCAACAGTTTGGGAAAGGCCCTAATTTCAGCATGACATAGCGAGATCCATACAGAAATGGTTTGTTAAGATCGGTGTGGAAGAACTTGACTGGCCTGCACAGAGCCCTGACCTCAACATCAGTGCCTGACTTCACTAATGCTTGCGGCTGAATGGAATTAAGTCCCCGCAGCAATATTCCAACATGGAAAGCCTTCCCAGAAGAGTGGAGGCTGTTATAGTAGCAAAGACGGGACCAATTCCATATTAATGCCCATGATTTTGGAATGAGATGTTCGACGAGCAGGTGTCCACGTAATTTAGGTCATGTGGGGTAGTACGCAATTTTCGGGGACCACTTTTGGCTCGTGGGCTACTTTCAGAAGAACTGGCTAAAAAGAATAATGAAAGTCTTAGAATTAAAAGTCCCATTTTGTGTTTATTAAACAAACAAGTTCTAAATACTCCATATGAAAACCACACATACATGTCTCAACTAAAAATCTGCATGAACTTGATAAACTGCATACATTTTCTCATTAAAAGTGTCTTGGGGAAAAATGAAGTAGTTGAATGGAAGTCATGAAATCGGCATTTGTGAACATCATATAGCCTACACCAGGACTCTCCAACCCTGTTCCTGGAGAGCTATCGTCCTGTAGGTTCACTCCAAACCTAATCTAGCGCAATTGATTATAATAATTAGTTGGTTGATAAGCTGAACCAGGCTCGATATAAGTAGGGTTGGAGCGAAAACCTACAAGAGATCCCTGACCTACACAGTACAAACACAATATGTAACAGACTTTTTAGGGTTATAAACTGTATGCCTTATATAATCACAAAATGTCTGGATGCAATATTCTACCCAGAAATATTCAACACTGAAATGTGTTACTCTTGTTTTTCCAAACCCATCTATGGGTATTTTCTGCTGACAACAATGAAAATTAATCTTTGTCTTCAATTCAAGGTTTGATCTAAACGTCAGAAGCTATCGGGTGGAATGGTTACTTTCTATACTATAGAGTAGAATGGTTTTTCTGCTGGTGTATCCTGAGGTAGCTCCTCTCTGAAAAACTCTTACTACAATGCGTACAAGCAAATGGCCTTTCTCCCGTGTGGACCTTCAGGTGCATCTTCAGCTGGTGCTGGCGTGAGAACCTTTTCTCACACTGGGGGCAGCTGTAGGGTTTCTCCCCGGTGTGGACCCTCTGGTGCCTCTTTAGGTTGCCAGCCTGGGCAAAGCTCATGTGACACTGGGTACAGCTGAAGGGTTTCACCCCTGTGTGGACCCTCTGGTGCCTCTTCAGGTCACCAGCCTGGGCGAAGCGCATGTGACACTGGGTACAACTGAAGGATTTCACCCCTGTGTGGACCCTCTGGTGGATCTCCACCTTCTGGGAGCAAGGGGAGTGGGTTGTGACATTTGGATTTGTCTCTAAGCTTTCCCTATAATCTAAGAAATCTCTACCTTGTGAGTGTCCTTCTCCTGAGGGAGTCTCGTCTACATTCCATGTCAGAGGAGTGTCGCCCTCCACTTTCACAGTCACCTCATCTACGACTATAACCTCCCCTTTCTTATCTAGGCACCCTTCAGAGTATACGCTACTACTGTACTGGTTCCAGTCCCCACTAGACAGATCAGTCTGTGTCTCTGAACCCAAGGATATGTTGCCAGGGCCCATCTCTGTTGTGTAAGAACAAGACAGATCATTACTGCCAGTGTCTAATGTGTCACCATCTCCACAAGAATGAACCATTCTCTGGCTCTGGTAAAATACTGGTAGGTATTCTGAGCCAGGAGCAGGAGGACAACCCAGTGGCCCCAGCCCCAGTCTCTCTGGGTCTGATCTGTGGTCAGATCCTGTGCGTAAGAGCCTGTGTGTTACAGTTAAAGTCTCTGTGTCTGTCGCTGACTTGAGGATGGCGTTCGGCGTTCCACTGACCTCCATGATGCTGTGTCGGGTCCTGACCTGCGGTGCGACGGAGGTGGTGAGGTCCTCCGTGGCTACAGGGAGCGCCACTCCTGCTGCTGTGCCAGTCTGGATGTCTCTGCTGTGTCTTGAGTTCTCCTCTCCTTCAGTCTTCTCCTGCTTGACCCCAGGTCCTGCAGCCTCTGCTGACTGATACAAAAAGAGAGAAGGTTATTACCGGTACAGTGGAATTGGATAACAATGTCGTAGGGCTCTCACATCCTGAGGATGTACATGTAAGCAAATTAATAGTTGAGGGAGCCTTTCTGAAATAAACGGGCAACATTTGACAGACTGTCATTTTCAATGTCACACTATGACACAAACCTCTATCACGATAACATGCTGGGTTGAGGATCCACTCCCCTCATCTACAGCTATGGGTTGGTCATCTCTACACGCGTTGTGTTCCGCTGGCTTCACAAAACTCTTGTGGCCTCCAGTGAGATGTCCTTCACCTGAGAGAGAGTGATTGGGGAAAAAGGGGTGGTTAAGTTAGGTACTGTGAATGCTCAACACTATATTGAACACTGTCTACAATTGGAAAGGATGTAAAGTAACACTTCTCATAAAGTCAAGATATACTATTGATGGATTGATTATGTTCCATGCATCACATTATTTTAATTGAGTATGATAATTGGAAACTCAGTAAATCATGAATCTGGTTAGAATATGATAGTGTCTTTGTGCAAGAATAATTTGTTCTTAATTGACCTACCTGGTAAAATAAAAGCTAGATAATCAAGGGAAGTATTGGATACTATCGAAAAATGTTACAAGACCCAATTCTAGGTAACACATCTGAACACATGCACTGAGGGGAAAGGGGCGATAACCCCTGCCATCTGCAAAATGTACCTCTTGCCATTCCTCTGTATCGGTCGAGGGATTTGTCACTACTGGGACGACTGGCGAGAACGCGCTCTCGCATTGTCCTCTCTGCGCGATCCCGTGCCACCTTCATTTCCAGTAGCTGCAGTTTTCTCCGCAATGACCTGTTTTCTTTCTGGCTTTGAGTTATTTCCAAACGAAACACTGCATAGTCGTCGTCTACGAGTTTACAGATCTCTGCAACGGCTGAATTCGCTAGCACCTCCATGATGGAGGCTAATTGAGTGTGAAAAACCATACAGTTAGCCATTGTTAACAGCTACTAGCTAGCGTTACCTAGATAACATCTATCCACCAAGTCCTATTTCCAACGCGAATCAAACATTACCTGGGGAAATTATTAATCATATTTTGAGTTCCAGGGTGTTAATACAGGTCTATATAACAACAGTAAAAACGCTAACATGCAAATTGTTATTGGTTACTGTTCTCTTCCGTTTACACTAAAGAGAAAGGATCTTATTGGTGAGCGTAATAGCTGAAAGGGTGTGGTTAAAGTGAAACGTACGCTCGCTGTTCTTTGAAGTACTGTACTGGTTATTACATAATGGCGTCTTTCTGCAAGCACACATTCAGCCATGTTGGTCAAAGCCCAAGGTGAAAGTGTAGGAGTTTTGGATAAACGCGAAAAAAACACAATATTCGTGGTAAACGCAGGTTTAGGAGATCTTATACGTCTTCTATGAGATATTCTTCATCAGCCAACGTAACTTTTTGTGAATTCTGAAGCATTTGAGACGTTAAAACATTTATGTAATCAATGCACGCACATAAAGACTTCATAATTCATAAAGGTCATATTAACTGACTGATATGATCTCAGGGGTCGTTCCATGTCATTTCAGCAAGCCATCTTCGGCTGTCCTGAAATCGTTTCTGTAGTTAGAAACGTTATTTTGATTAAATATCATTTGAAATTAAAGCAATTGATGGCACCCAAATTGGCTATTTTAATGTATAGGACTCATATAATATTCAATAAACATAGTACCTAACATCCAATTTGAACCAAACTTTTTTATAACTCTAACCACGTTTCCCTCCACAGTTGTATGCGAGTAAAATCCTACCATATAAAAAAAAATCACAACAGCTGTGATGGAAACAGGAAGTTTCGGCACAATTTTACAATTACCGACAGATCATTTGTTCGTTTAACATGGTATATTTTTGTGTCATTAAAATTAATTATACTAGGAAATGCGGTGGAAACAAATTTATGCGCAAATATTAATATAAAAACTATCTTAACCAAGTAAATTTGGAGTCACGCGATGATATGGTGTGTGGTTTTCCCACTACGACTCGGGAAACCATGCAGTTTATTAAACTACAGATTAAATAAATTATACTGAACTTCACAGGGTGGTGAAAGTGCACAGTAAATTTGAATAACAAATACAAATGTTCTGGCTCTTATCCATAATAATCTCATCATGTAGACTCACTAGCCTACTCGCACTGTAAGTAAATCGTTACGTTTATTATGGTATGTATTCATGTGTGGATTTCCATCACCCATTTCGTATGATATGTTATGAATGACATCTTATGAATTTGCAAAAACATACACTACCGGTCAAGAGTTTTAAAACACATTAATTCAAGGGTTTTTCTTTATTTGTACTATTTTCTACATTGTAGAATAACAGTGAAGACAAAACTATGAAATAACACATATGGAATCATGTAGTAACCAAAAAAGTGTTCATCAAATCAAAATACATTTTAGATTCTTCTAGTAGCCACCCTTTGCCTTGATGACAGCTCTGCACACTCTTGGCATTCTCTCAACCAGCTTCATGAGGTAGTCACCTGGAATGCATTTCAAGTAAGAGGTGTGTTTAATTAAAAGTTCATTTGTGGAATTTCTTTCCTTCTTAATTTCGTTTGAGCCAATCAGTTGTGTTGTGACAAGGTAGGGGGGCATACAGAAGATAGCCCTATTTGGTAAAAGACCAAGTCCATATTATGGCAAGAACAGCTCAAATAAGCAAAGAGAAATGACAGTCTATCATTACTTTAAGACATGAAGGTCAGTCAATACGGACAATTTCAAGAACTTTGAAAGTTTCAAGTGCAGTCACAAAAACCATCAAGCGCTATGATGAAACTGGCTCTCATGATGACCGCCACAGGAATGGAAGACCCAGAGTTACCTCTGCTGCAGAGGATAGGTTCTTTCGAGTTACCAGCCTCAGACATTGCAGCCCAAATAAATGCTTCACAGAGTTCAAGTAACCGACACATCTCAACATCAACTGTTCAGAGGAGACTGTGTGAATCAGGCCTTCATGGTCGAATTGCTGCAAAGAAACCACTACTAAAGGACACCAATAATAAGAAGAGACTTGCTTGGGCCAAGAAACACAAGCAATGGACATTAGACTGGTGGAAATTTGTCCTTTGGTATGGAGTCAAAATGTAAGATTTTTTGGTTCCAACTGCCGTGTCTATGTGAGATGCAGTGTGTGTGAACGGATGTTCTCCGCATGTGTATTTCCCACCGTAAAGCATGGAGGAGGAGGTGTTATGGTGTGGGGGTGCTTTGCTGGTGACAGTGTCTGTGATTTATTTAGAATTCAATGCACACTTAATCAGCATGGCTACCACAGCATTCTGCAGTGATATGCCATCCCATCTGGTTTGGGCTTGGTGGGACTATCATTTTTTTTTCAACAGGACAATGACCCAAAACACACCTCCAAGCTGTGTAAGGGCTTTTTTTTTACCAAGAAGGAGAATAATGGAGTGCTGCATCAGATGACCTGGCCTCCACAATCCCCCGACCTCAACCAAATTGAGATAGTTTGGGATGAGTCGGATCGCAGAGTGAAGGAAAAGCAGTCAACAAGTGCTCAGCATATGTGGGAACTCCTTCAAGACTATTGGAAAAGCATTCCAGGTGAAGCTGGTTGAGAGAATGCCAAGAGTGTGCAAAGCTGTCATCAAGGCAAAGGGAAGCTACTTTGAAGAATCTCAAATATAAAATATGTTTTGATTTGTTTAACACTTTTCTGTTTACTACATGATTCCATATGTGTTATATAATCGTTTTAATGTCTTCACTATTATTCTACAATGTAGAAAATACTAAAAATAAAGAAACACCCTTCAATGAGTAGGTGTTCTAAAACTTTTGACCAGTAGTGTACATGTTACGAATTTCCTAAACGTACAATATGTTACGAATTTGCAAAATGTATGATACGCTCTGTTACAAATTTTGGCTAGCTGTATTACGTTAGGTAATGTTAGCTAGGCGAGGGGTTAGGGGTACTTTTATGAGTTAGGTTAAAAGGTTAGCGAAAGGGTTTGCTAACATGCTAAGTAGTTGAAAAGTAGCAACAAAATATTAAGTAGTTGAAAAGTTGCTAATTAGCTCAAATGCTAAAGTTGTCTGTGATAATATTCGAATTCACAACCTTTGGGTTGCTAGACGTTCTGGTTATATGCCCACCCATTGCCTTAAGTAACCATCTGTCGTATGTAACCATAACAAACGTAACATATCATACTAAATGGAGTGTCTCGGATTTACTTACAGAATAATACAAAATGCTCTGAGACCATGTCTTACAAGTAGTATGGAGTTACGGCATATTGTTTCTTAATCCGATGTAATGTATTACTGAATTTGTTGATGTTATTTTCCCCCTCTTCTGAGAAATTAATCAATAACCATGTTTCCATCCAACCATTTCATGCAGATTAATTACCTGATGCATGAAAAAGGAAACGACAGGGCTGATGGGAACATGAAATGCTGATACAATTTTATTAATGCTGACAGACAATTTATTTGTTCCAACACGGTGGGATCTTTTTGTGTCAGGTAAATAAATATGAGAAATGGAGGTGGAAACACCTTCATGCGCAAATATTGATATAATAATATATCGAAGTAAACTTGGAGTCATGCGATATGTTGTGTTGTTCTCACAATTACTTGAGTAAAAGTCTTCATCGACATCACCTCAGTAAGGTAAATATTCAACAGTCTTTGTTCTAGCCTAGGTTTACGGTCTCTGTAAAAACAGGGTATTTGTTTCGGCCTGTTTCAAATGACAAGCTAACAAAGTGTTAATAAGGGGTATGTGGTTAATTACCCAAAGACACTTCACATGTACAGTGGGGCAAAAAAGTATTTAGTCAGCCACCAATTGTGCAAGTTCTCCCACTTAAAAAGATGAGAGGCCTGTAATTTTCATCATAGGTACATTTCAACTATGAAAGACAAAATGAGAAAAAAAATCCCAAAAATCACATTGTAGGATTTTTTTATTAATTTATTTGCAAATTATTAGTCTTTGAGCTCCCTCTAGACATTGTTGTGGGTGTTGTTGAGATTGTGTGCTGTGTTGGAGGCTAGGTAACTTTCATGTCCATATGAATTAAATACACTGCTCAAAAAAATAAAGGGAACACTAAAATAACACATCCTAGATCTGAATGAACGAAATATTCTTATTAAATACTTTTTTCTTTACATAGTTGAATGTGCTGACAACAAAATCACACAAAAATGATCAATGGAAATCAAATGTATCAACCCATGGAGGTCTGGATTTGGAGTCACACTCAAAATTAAAGTGGAAAACCACACTCAGTAGTGTGTGTGGCCTCCACGTGCCTGTATGACCTCCCTACAACACCTGGGCATGCTCCTGATGAGGTGGCGGATGGTCTCCTGAGGGACCTCCTCCCAGACCTGGACTAAAGCATCTGCAGTCTGTGGTGCAACGTGGCGTTGGTGGATGGGGCGAGACATGATGTCCCAGATGTGCTCAATTGGATTCAGGTCTGGGGAACGGGCGGGCCAGTCCATAGCATCAATGCCTTCCTCTTGCAGGAACTGTTGACACACTCCAGCCACATGAGGTATAGCATTGTCTTGCATTAGGAGGAACCCAGGGCCAACCGCACCAGCATATGGTCTCACAAGGGGTCTGAGGATCTCATCTCGGTACCGAATGGCAGTCAGGCTACCTCTGGCGAGCACATGGAGGGCTGTGCAGCCCCCCAAAGAAATGCCACCCCACACCATGACTGACCCACCGCCAAACCAGTCATGCTGGAGGATGTTGCAGGCAGCAGAACGTTCTCCACGGCGTCTTCAGACTGTCATGTCTGTCACACGTGCTCAGTGTGAACCTGCTTTCATCTGTGAAGAGCACAGGGCGCCAGTGGTGAATTTCCAATCTTGGTGTTCTCTGGCAAATGAAAAACGTCCTGCACGGTGTTGGGCTGTAAGCACAACCCCCATCTGTGGACGTCGGGCCCTCATACCACCCTCATGGAGTCTGTTTCTCACCGTTTGAGCAAACACATACACATTTGTGGTCTGCTGGAGGTCATTTTACAGGGCTCTGGCAGTGCTCCTTCTGCTCCTCCTTGCACAAAGGTGGAGGTAGCGGTCCTGCTGCTGGGTTGTTGCCCTTCTACGGCCTCCTCCACGTCTCCTGATGTACTGGCCTGTCTCCTGGTAGCGCCTCCATGCTCTGGACACTACGCTGACAGACACAGCAAACCTTCTTGCCACAGCTCGCATTGATGTGCCATCCTGGATGAGTTGCACTACCTGAGCCACTTGTGTGGGTTGTAGACTCCGTCTCATGCTACCACTAGAGTGAAAGCACCGCCAGCATTCAAAAGTGACCAAAACATCAGCCAGGAAGCATAGGAACTGAGAAGTGGTCTGTGGTCCCCACCTGCAGAACCACTCCTTTATTGGGGGTGTCTTGCTAATTGCCTATAATTTCAACCTGTTGTCTATTCCATTTGCACAACAGCATGTGAAATTTATTGTCAATCAGTGTTGCTTCCTAAGTGGACAGTTTTATCTCACAGAAGTGTGATTGACTTGAAGTTATATTGTGTTGTTTAAGTGTTCCCTTTATTTTTTGAGCAGTGTATGTTTCGGTTCGACTGGGAGAAGGGAAACTCAGTCCCTACAATGATACAAAAATAACCAAGTAAATCAGCACAGAGTTAATGTTGTATTTAACGTAAACCAAATAGTCCTACACTCATAACGTGAAGTTCAGTACTTTTATTGCACAAAATGATACGTATGGCAAGTCTAATAACTGTTCTCACTATGGTAACACTTACCGTACATCTAGCACCCTCGCTTTAATAAAATACATTTTAGAATACTTTGGAAAAGGATAAAACATTACATTGCACAAAAACAGGACAAGGTTATCACTTTACATCAGCGAAGCACTTTTACAGACACCATATCATCCACTCTGCCTCATCACACTCATTTCCTCAGTTTACCTCATCCGGTTCCCTACTACATCCCAAACTAACTAGCACTAAATAATAAAATCAAATTATATTGGTCACATACGTGTTTAGCAATGTTATTGCAGGTGTAGCAAAATGCTTCTACTACATTACATGTCCCTATACGGTAGACATGGGTCTTGTGCATTTTCTGCTGGTGTATCCTGACGTGTCTCCTCTCTGAGAACCTCTTCCCGCAGTGCGTACCGGCGAACGGCCTCTCCCGTGTGGACCTTCAGGTGCACTTTCATATTGTGCTGGTGGGAGAACCTCTTCTCACACTGGGGGCAGCTGTAGGGTTTCTCTCCTGTGTGGACCCTCTGATGCCTCTTCAGGTGGGTCGATCGGGAGAAACGGGCACGGCACAGGTGACAGCCGAATGGCTTCTCCCCCGTGTGTATCCTCTGGTGGATCTCCACCTGTTTGGGGAAACTGAAAGCTTTCCCACAGAACGAACACGGGAAGCGCTTTTCTTTACTGTTTCCGTCTCTACTACTGTCATTTGTCAATGGGCTTGTGTAGCCATTTAGTGTTGAAGAATTGTCTGAGGTCTGGTTTAACATAAGGAGAGTGTGAGGAGGATTAAGGCCAGGGACTGTCTGTGTTGTCACAGGGTCCATGTTCCAGTTGATAGATCCTATAGAAGGCAGGCTGAAGGCAGCATCTGTTAGGGGGTTAACCTGAGGCGCCATCAGTCTCTCTGAATCACAACTATAGAAGCAGGACGGAGCATTGCTAACCGAGTCTGTGTCTGTTCTCTCCAACCGCATACGGACACCTCCCCGTCCCTGCAGGCCAAATCTACGCCTCGCTGTCGTCTCAGCCAGTCTGTTGTCATGGAGACTAAGTTCAGTTGTGGTTTTGTGTTCAGCTGTTTGTTTCTGGTTGTGGTTAACAGTGTTGATCCCAGGCCCAGAGTTGAGGACGCTGTCCCATCCACAGACCTCGACTATGTCGCTACTGGATCTGGCCTGCTCAGTGACGTTCTCCCCTGGGCCCTTCACTGCACCGGTCTGGCAATCCAAAATGGCCACCCAGTCTCCTCTGTTAACCTCCAGCCAACCACCTGCAGGAAGAGGTAACAAAACAGACTATAAGAATATTTAGAAGATAAATACACAACGCAGAGGATGCGAGGACAAGAGTAAATAGTTGGTCTTCAGTTCAACAGCTGTTTAGAATCTGTGGAATGTCAGTCCTGCACTCAGTGCTACGTTTTCATTGGTCTGTACATTGAGTCTGGAGCAGGATACTTATTATTTGGCCATTGGCCCAGTTGTACTGGAAGGACTTCTGATTGGTCAACCGCATGCTAGGGGTGGAGGGTTTTGAATGGCATCCTGTTCCTTTGTTCTGTGGAGAAAAGCTGAGGACAGGGGAGACTGAACATCTACCTCCCAGCATAACATTATGATTGGTCCTCTTTGAATAAACCTATTTTTCTCCCTGATTTGCTTTGGAGTTTGTGTTATTGAAGAATAACATCAACCGCTAACAAGACTTTACAAACATGCCAGAGAAAACACAACGGTATGACTTGAACTACTGTTCCCTGGAGGAGTGAAACTGGATTTATTCCCTAAATGTAATACCGCTCTTCACCAAGTCCAGGAATGGGCAGCGCAGGGCCAAATGGGTGTTGTACCTAATGTCTCTCCTTCAGGGAACAGTATTATAGACATAACATTACGTTCCCTTTCAGTCAGTCCAATTCAGAATAGCATACTATGGGGAACTATAATCACGCCATGATGGTGGTCCTTCTGTAGCTCAGTTGGTAGAGCATGGCGCTTGTAATGCCAGGGTAGTGGGTTCGATCCCCGGGACCACCCATACGTAGAATGTATGCACACATGAATGTAAGTCGCTTTGGATAAAAGCGTCTGCTAAATGGCATATATTATTATTATTATTATTATATTCATAAGCCGACCCCAACGGATACTAAATAAAACAGCTCATGGCAGACCACCGACAGCGTGCTGCCTAGTTATTTCCCATCCCAGCCATAAGCACATTGTGGGCTACACTGGAGCAGTGACACCCAAGCGATTAAAACCTTTGAAAAAAAATGTGTGGTGATGCCCAACTCGCCACGGCACAAATATCTCCTCCAGTCAACCTTTTAAACAATGCCCAATATGCTGCCAGACCCCTTGTGAAGTAGGAGCTGCCACAGCTAGGTAACCCTTGCCGCTATATGCCAGGGGGATAGCCTCCACAACCCAGTGGGAGAGAGAGTGTTTAGAGAGCGCCCTGCGCCCCACTATGACACCATCCGTTCTTTCCGACTTGAGTAACCCATCGCGCCCCCACCCTTGGGGGGATGAGTCTGTTGTGACCACCTTGCGGGACAACACCTGGGCCATGAGAACCCCTTGCGACAGTAGCTGTGGATCCCTCCACTCGGCCAGTGCCCGAAGATATATGTCGGGGACACTGGAATTGACTGGTTTAGGTGGCGAGATGCTTCCAAGCGTGTTGCTAGCACCCAGCACTGGAACAGCCGCATTAATAATAGTTCCAGGGGACTGACCACCATCATAGAAGCCATCATCCCCAGTAGGCGCAGGAACTGGTGAAAACGTACTGTGCTGCTCAACCGAAATTTGGTCAAGCAGAGCTGGAAGCTCTTTTTCTGGTTTACAATAAAACCTAGAGAATGAACATGGGGCACTAGCCTCGGTGTGAAACACTGCTTGTTCCTTTGACTGCTATCAGCCAACTGTCTAGGTAGGCCAACACCCTCAGGCCCTGATGGGTGCCAGAGCCACCTCCACCACCTGTGAAAAGACGAGAGGCGAGAGAGACAAGCCGAATGGGAGTACAAAAAACGTGTAGGCTATCGCCTTGTAATGGAACCTCAGGAACTTTATGTGACTGGGGTACATGGGCAGACGAAAGTACGCATCCTTTAGGCCGATAGTGGGTGAAACAATTGCCTGGACACATGGACAGTAACAGCCGCTGGTTTGTGAGCATTTTGAACTTGCGAACTCTGAGATGCTTGTTCAGGGCAAGCATGTCTAGAATAGGGCTTAAACCACCGTCCCTTTTCGAAACCAGTAAATACAGACTGTACCAGCTGTCTTGGGCTTCCAACAGAGGAACCATTCGTTCTGCCTGTTTCTGGAGCAGGGAGGATATTTCCTCCGTTAATACTGGCAGAGGCCAGGGGAACAGTTGACGTGATGATGCCGCAAAAACGTGGGGGGGATTCAATGAATTGTAGCCTGACATCACTGTTCGCACGATCCAGGGCAGATCAGGCAGCAAGTCTCCTGTAAAGTGCCATGTCGCCCCTGGAAGCGGTGCGACGCTTGTGCCAGGCAGATTGGCACAAGCGTCGGTTGGACCTGGTGCTGGGCCGGGCCCCTGGGACAGCCCGCTTAGCCGGCCCAGCATCAGAGGTACATTTGTCTGTCCCACTCTTTCTGAAAACGTCAAAGATGGCAGTGTGCCACCACAGTAGCGCCCCTGCTCTTGCCGAGTGCCAGAACGGTACACCGGGACGTGAACAGAATGAAGTTGGCCGTAACACGAATCTCATCCAGGAGCTCGGTGTGGGATTCCTGCAGCCAAAGCCATGCCAAACTCCGGCAGCAACTCTGTCTAGTAGACCTGCAATACAGTTATAGACAACAGGGATCAGCCATCCCCTCTGTGCAATACACCTTATCCAGCTGGCAGCTGAAAAGCGACAGTGCTTGTTAGGGAGCATAGGATCCGCATTAGCCACACCCTTGTGAGCCAACAGGCTAGGTAGCCAGGTAACTTGCTATAGACTGGAGGCGTGTGCGCCAGCCCCGCCCAATCCATCCCCTCCAGATCCATGAAGGGGGCACACCAATGTGGCACAATTCTATGAACATTGCGTTGGATACCAGGGTTTACCCCGCTACTCACATAGTGTTAGGGGGTGGCTGTCCGGGAACTAAGTCCTCTTCCGAGAAACTCCTGGAGCGTCCAGAACACCATGTTGTTATCCGAAACCTGTGTCCTGTATGTCATCATGGGAGACAAACCAGCCAGCTCACTATCTCCTAGCTGGGAGGCTAGTTCCACCAAAGCCCCAAATCTCTCTCTGTTTCCTGCACCTCAGTCCCAGGCGAGATACCGGCATCCGGGAAAGGAAAGTTGCCATCGGTAAATCCAAGCTTTCTCAAGAATGCGAGACGTCTTGCCAGGGAGTTTGCACGCAGTATGTGGAAATGCTCACACAGACTGGTTCAAGCGAGGGCCGCCTGAGCGTGTTCAAAGCCGAGACAAAATACACATAAATCGTGAGCATCTTTCAGAGAAATAGTATAACTGCATGACTGGAAGAATGAACACATTGTCGCCTCGGCCGCTTTCTTAACCGTTTTAATCATTTTCTTCCAGCAAATTGAAGATGAACTAATTGTTTGTGATTAGAAAACTTGTGAGAACAAATACAAAGTAAGCACACAACATACAGTGGGTGAGGACACTCTACCACTATGGGACAGTTTAGTTGGCGCAACGTAATTCTCGTTTTCCAATTGTTTGTTTTATTAGCGTGAATCGTTCCTGTTCACACCAAGGTGAAGAGCAGAATAATTGAAGGAAGGAATCTGTGCCTCATGCTTATCACCTGTGGAAGGCGGGGCTTCCAGCGAGGCACGGATTTCATTGGCCTTGTCAGGTGAGATCTTTCAACCAAAGTCGCGAGAGTGCGAATCCCCATAGTATGTTGTACCGAAGTTGACTGACTGAAGGGAAACTCATACATAATTTGAGTCAATTAACTGGTCAAGTTCATACATTATAATGTGTGTTTTTGTATACAAACATAAGTTGTATTAATTTCATTTGATAAAAGAATAGTAACCAGTTGCATCACTATTCTATTTTGTATCTAGGCTATATGTATCACTATTCCCATTGAAGATCTATTACTGTATGGAGGCTATATGTATTTCTCCCTTACCTTGCTCCCCCATCTTTAATCCAGTCAGCAGATCAACGCTCTCTGGTCCATCTTCTATTGTCTCCTCTTTGACTAGCAGCAGATCAGGCTTCCCATCCTCCACGTCTACTGACTGTAAGAGATACAGAGTGAGAGGATGTTGGATCAAGAAATCTGATATGCGCACCCTGCTATGGAGCATCTTCTGATTTGGCAATGAGGGATTGCTATGAGTACTATGCAAACATGTTAGTTGCTTTGACACTATGCAAATGTATTAGTTAATTTAATTACATGACGCTCATTAAAATGGTTTGATAATTCAAAGGCATAGTCCCACACTAATTTTGTTCCACACAACAAAATTAATCAAGACCTGGGGCCATATCCGAAGAGAATCTCAGAATAGAAGTGCTGATCCAAGATCAGATCCCTGCCTGTCTACATAGTCTTATTCATTATAATCTAAAAAAGAAAAACTGATCTTAGATCAGCATTTGTACTCAGAGAGGCTTTGTGGATGCGGAGAGTAGTGCGCACGGCCCAGTACATCACTAGGGCCAAGCTTCCTGCCATCCAGGACCTCTATACCAGGCAGTGTAGGAAGGCCCTAAAAGTTGCCAAAGACTCCAGCCACCCTAGTCATAGACTGTTCTCTCTGCTACCGTACTGCAAGCGGTACTGGATAGTATAGGTCCAAAAGGCTTAACAGTTTCTACCCCCAAGCCATAAGACTCCTTAACAGCTAACAGGAATGTTGGCATTGACCCCCCTTTACGCTGCTGCTACTCTGTGTTTATTATCTATGCAGTCATTTTTACCTCTACCTACATGTACATATTACCTCAATTACCTCTACTAACCTGTCCCCCCACGCATCGACTCTGTACCGTTACCCCCTGTATATAGCCTTGTTACTGTTATTTAATTGTTGCTCTTTAATTATGTTAGTTTTCCAAAAGAATGTCATCATTTTTATTTATTTATAGTTTACTTCAGTTTATTTAGTAAATACTTTAACTTTTTTCTTAAAACTGCATTGTTGGTTTGGGCTTGTAAGTAAGCATTTCACTGTTGTATTCGGTGCATGTGACAAATAGAATTGGATTTGATCTAATACCATTCAGACAGTAGTTTACAATGGGCTCACCTCAGTGAGACTGTGTGTGGTCCTGTGCTGCTCAGCTGGTTCCTCTGTGGGTTCAGGAGGAGGTGTAGTCTGGTTGTCCTCCATGACCATGTCCCCCTCAGGGTTCCCCAGACCCTCCTCCTTCACCTGCAGCACCTCTGGACCCTCCTCCTGAAAGAGAGCCATGATACAGATTACAGACATACTCTCTCTTAGGTACGTACACGCACACACACGCACAGAAAATACACACTTTAATGATGGATGGGCCATACTTGTGAACATAAAAAATAAAAAAATGCTCATCAGCCAATTAAAATCATCAATTTACTTGCAAGTGATAGAACACACACACAGATAATAAACACGCTTTCAACATGGAGTGTTTACCCAGCCCCATTATTTGAGTCCTATACTGTAGTTACAGAATTACATAATTGTTGTTAAACCCATCATGGTGGACATAAATATGATGTTGCAAGTCAGCTATGATAAGTTCAAATTCATCAGACAAACCTGACTAAACTATTTTGAAGTATACAGTAGGTGTTTCAGACCCCTTGCAAATGTATTAAAAATAAAAAACTGAAATCACATTTACATAAGTAATCAGACCCTTTACTCAGTACGTTATTGAAGCACCTGTGGCAGCGATTAGAGCCTCAAGTCTTCTTGGATATGATGCTACAAAAATTTGGGGAGTTTCTCCCATTCTTCTCTGCAGACCCTCTCAAGCTCCGTCAGGTTGGCTGGGGAGCGTCGCTGCACAGCTATTTTCAGGTGTCTCCAGAGATGTTCGATCGAGTTCAAGTCTGGGCTCTGGCTGGGCCACTCAAGGACATTCAGAGACTCATGCCGAAGCCACTCCTGCGTTGTCTGGGCTGTGTGCTTATGGTCGTTCACCTGTTGGAAGGTGAACCTTCGCCCCAGTCTGAGGTCCTGAGCAGGTTTTCATCAAGGATCTTTCTGTACTTTGCTCCGTTCATCTTTCCCTCGATCCTGACTAGTCTCAGTCCCTTTCTCTGAAAAACATCCCCACAGCATGATGCTGCCACTACCATGCTTCACCGTAGGGATGGTGCCAGGTTTCCTCCAGATGTGACGCTTAGCATTCAGGTCAAATAGTTCAAATCTTGGATTCATCTGACCAGAGAATCTGATTTCTCATGGTTTGAGAGTCCTTTAGGTGCCTTTTGGCAAACTCCAAGCGGTTTGTGATGTACCTTTTACTGAGGAGCAGCTTCCGTCTGACCACTCTATCATAAAGGCCTAAATGGTGGAGTGTTGCAGAGGTGGTTGTCCTTCTGGAAGGTTCTCCCATCTCCACAGAGGAACTCTAGAGCTCTGTCAGAGTAGCCATCAGCTTCTTGGTCACTTTCCTGACCAAGGACCTTCTCCCCTTATTGCTCAATTTGGTCAGACGGCCAGCTCTAGGAAGAGTCTTGGTGGTTCCCAACTTCTTCCATTTAAGAATGATGGAGGCCACTGTGTTCTTGGGGACTTTCTATGCTGCAGACATTTTTTGGTACCCGTCCCCAGATCTGTGCCTCGACACAATCCTGTCTCTGAGCTCTACGGACAATTCCTTTGACCTCATGGCTTGATTTTTGCTCTGACATGCACTGTCAACTGTGGGACCTTATAGACAGGTGTGTCCCTTTCCAAATTATGTCCAATCAATTGAATTTACCAAAGGTGGACTCCAATCAAGTTGTAGAAACATCTCATGGATGACCAAATGGAAACAGGATGCACCGGAGCTACATTTCAAGTCTCATAGCAAAGGGTCTGAACACATACGTAAATAAGGCATTCTTGTTTTTCTATGTTTAATAAATTGGCCAAAATTTCTAAAAACCTGTGTTCGCTTTGTCATTGCGGAGACACCTGAAACCCCACCTCTTTAAGGAATACCTAGGATAGGATAAGTAATCCTTCTCACCCCCCTTTAAGATTTAGATGCACTATTGTAAAGTGACTGTTCTACTGGATGTCATAAGGTGAATGCACCAATTTGTAAGTCGCTCTGGATAAGAGCGTCTGCTAAATGACTTAGATGTAAATGTAAATTGTGGGCTATTGTGTGTTGATTGAGGTGTTTAATTTGTTTTTTAAAATCCACTTTAGAATAAAGCTGTAAGGAAAACGCAAAGGGGTCTGAATACTTTCTGAATGCACTCTACATTGTGAACTTCCTGACGAACAGTCCCCAGGTGGCGAGGGTAGGCACATCCGCCACGCTGAACCACACGGGGCCTCTCGGGGGTGCATGCTTAGTCCCCTCCCATACTCCCTGTTCACCCACGATGGCGCGAACTACTCCAACACCACCATTGTTTGCTGACGACATGACGGTGGTAGGCCTGATCACAGACGACGAGACAGCCTATAGGCAGAAGGTCAGTGACCTGGCAATGTGGTGCCAGGACAAAAGCCTTTCCCTCAATGTCAGCAAGACAAAGGAGCTGATCGTGGACCACAGGAAACGGAGGGCCGAGCACACCCCCATCCACATCGACAGGGCTTTAGTGGAGCAAGTCAAGAGAGTCTCAATCTTGGTGTTCACACCACTAAGGAACTAACATGATCCACACACACACAAAAACAGGCGTGAAGAGGGCACAACACCATTTCCCCCTCAGGAGGCTGAAAATAATTGTAATGGGCCCTCAGATCCTCAAAAGGTTATACAGCTGCACCATTGAAAGCATCTTGACTGGCTGCATCAATGCTTGGTTAGGCAACTGCTTGGCATCCAAGCGCAAGGCGCCAGAGGGTAGTGTCGTACGGCCCATCACATCGCTGGACCCGAGCTCTCTGCCATCCAGGACCTCTATACCAGGTGGTGTCAGAAGAAGGCCCTAAAAATTGTCAAAGGCTCCAGCCACCCAGGACTGTTCTCTCTCAAGTGGTACTGATGCACCAAGTATGGAACCAACAGGACCCTGAACAGCTTCTACCCCCAAGCAGTAAGACTGCTGTTACCTTGCACCCCTGCACATTGACTCGGTACTGGTACCCCCTGTATATAGCAAAGTTATCACTACTCATTGTGAATTTATTCCTCATGTTATCATCTTTCTATTATTTGTAAATGTTTCTTTCTGCATGGGAAGGGCCCATAAGTAAGCAACTTACTGTTAGTCTACACCTTTTATTTACAAAGCACATTTAATGTGACAAATAACATTTGATTTGTAGGTATATATAGTAGGCCTTATGTGTAATGGTTATAAAGCCATGTTGGGTGTATGCAGAATAGGGTGAGATCAGATGTGATGTATACTAAAGAAGTGGTGTAAAGTACATAAGAAAACATACTTTCCGAATGCACTGTATATTGTGAACATCTCCCCTCTCCTGGACTTCCTGACGGACAGTCCCCAGGTGGTGAGGGTAGGCACATCCGCCACGCTGACCCTCAACACGGGGGCCCCTCAGGGGTGTGTGCTTAGTTCCCTCCTATACTCCCTGTTCACCCATGACTGCGCGGGCGATTTTTTGCTTATCTGCACTTTACCATTTATATTTGACATCTTTTACTTTAGGAATGTTGTGGAGGTAAAGAAAATAATGTACTTTAACTCCATGCATTTTCCCTGACACCCAAAAGTACTCGTTAGCAGGACAGGAAAATTGCCAAATTCCTACATTTACCAAGAGAACGTCCCTGGTCATCCCTACTGCCTTTGATCTGGTGGAAGCACTAAATACATGCTTTGTTTGTAAATTACTTTTGAAACATAACTATATTTAAAACCAAATACTTTCACTCAAGTAGTGGGTGACTTTCACTTGAGCCATTTTCTATCTTTACTTTTACTCAAGTATGACATTTGGGGCCTCCCAGGTGGCGCAGTGGTCTAGGGCATTGCATCGCAGGGCAAGCTGGCCACCAGAGGTTCGCGCCCAGGCTCTGTCGCAGCCGGCTGCGATCTGAAGGTCCGTGGGGCGACGCACAATTGGCCTAGCATCGTCCGGGTTAGGGAGGGTTTGGCCGGTAGGGATATCCTTGTTTCATTGCGCACCAGCGACTCCTGTGGCGGGCCAGGCGCAGTGCACGCTAACATTTCATAAGACATTTGGGTACTTTTTCCACAACTGCTAAAGAGAGCCTCGTTGAAACTCTTAGAACGAAAAGTCCCATTTTGTGTTCATTAAAAATAAACATTTTGAATACACCATATGAAAACCACACATATATACATATAGAGTCTCTGGTGGCAGTTTTGTTACACCGAACAAAAATATAAACTCAACTTGTGTTGGTCCCGTGGTTCATGAGCTGAAATACAAGATCCCTGAAATGTTTCATATGCACACGAAGCTTATTTGTCTCAAATTTTGTGCACAAATGTGTTTACATCCCCTGTTAGTGAGCATTTTTCCTTTGCCAAGATAATCCAGGTGTGGCAAATCAAGAATTTGATGACACAGAATGATCATTACAAAGGTGCACCTTGTGCTGGGGACAATAAAAGGCCACTAAAATGTTTTGTCACACAACACAATGCCACAGATGTCTACATTTTTGAGGGAGAGTGCGATTGGCATGCTGACTGCAGGAATGTCAACCAGAGCTGTTGCCAGATAATTTAATGTTAATTTCTCTACCATAAGCCGCCTCCAATGTTGTTTTAGAGAATTTAGCAGTCCGTCCAACTGGCCTCACAACCACAGACCACGTGTAAACATTGCTAGGACAACATCCAGGACCTCCGCATCTGGCTTCTTCACATGCGGGATAGTCTGAGAACAGCCACCTGGAAAGCTGATGAAACTGATGAGTGTTTCAGTCTGTAATAAAGCCCTTTTGTGGGGGAAAACTAATTCTGATTACCTGGGCCTGGCTCCCCAGTGGGTGAGCTTATGCCCTCCCAGGCCAATCCATGGCTGCGCCCCTGCCCAGTCATGTGAAATCCATAGACTCATTTATTTATTTAAAATTGACCGATTTCCTTATATGAAAGTCAGTAAAATCTTGGAAATTGTTGCCCTTGTATTTTTGTAAGTAGTGGAATGGATCAAAGAAATAAGCATTTGTGAACAACATATAGCCTACACAGTACAAACACAATATGTAACAGACTTGTTATGCTTAAATATATCACACAATGTCTGGATGCAATATTCTACCCAGGAATATTCAACATTGAAATCTGTCTCATTATTCCAAAGGTATCTGTGGATCTTTCCTGCTGACAACACTGAAAATTAATCTGTCTTTAATGCAGGGTTTGATCTAAATGTCAGAAGCTAATGAGTGGAATGGTTACTTCCTATGTTATAGAGTGGAATGGTTTTTCTGCTGATGTATCCTGAGGTAGCTCCTATCTGAGAACCTCTTTCCGCAGTACGTACAGGCAAATGGCCTTTCTCCCGTATGGACATTTAGGTGCATCTTCAGATGGTGCTGGTGGGAGAACCTCTTCTCACACTGGGGGCAGCTGTAAGGTTTCTCCCCTGTGTGGACCCTCTGGTGCCTCTTCAGGTTGCAGGCCTGGGCGAAGCGCATGTGACACTGGGTACAATTGAAGGGTTTCACCCCTGTGTGGACCCTCTGGTGGATCTCCACCTTCTGGGGGCAGCTAAAGCCTTTGTTACAGAACATGCAGAGGAACCGCTTCTCTTTACCGCCTGTTGTTGCTCCCCCTCCCTGAGCCTTGGCCTTTTGGTCATTTGAGTTCAATACCTGATCGAAAAAGACGCTGCTGTGTGAATCGGATGGTGCCAAGGACGTGGACACTGGGTCGCGATCCCTGAGTGCGTGTAAAGGTGAGTGGGTGGCGACATTTAGATTTGTCTCTAAGCTTTCCCTGTAGTCTAAGAAGTCACTGGTGTTTCCCTGTTTCCCTAAGTGAGTCTCGTCTGCAGTCCATGTCAGAGGAGCATCGCCCTCCACTTTCACAGTCACCTCATCTACGACCAGACCTTTGCCTTTCTTATCTAGGAACCCTTCAGAGTATACACTACTACTGTACTGGTTCCAGTCCGCTCCCATTGGATTAGTCTGTGTATCTAAGCCCACAGTCATGTCACCAGGTATCATCTCTGTCCCTGTAGCGTATGAACAGGGCGGATCATTGCCAGTCTGTAACATGTCACCTGAGTCCTGATGGGACAGAACCGTCCTCGGGCTCGGGTTACCATCAAGTAAATATTCTGAGCGGGGAGAAGGTGGACAGCCCAGTCGCCCCAGCCCCGTTAAAGTCTCTGTATCTGTCTCTGACTTGAGGACGGCGTTCAGCGTTCCACTGACCTCCGTGATTCTGCGTCGGGTCCTGGGCAGCTCTGGGGCAGTGGTGGGGTCCTCCGTGGCTACAGGGGAGGCTACTCCAGTCTGGATGTCTCTGCTGTGCCGTGGGTCCTCCTCCTGTTCAGACTTCTCCAGCTTGACACCAGGACTTGCATCTTCAGACTGACACAAGAAAAAAGGAGGTGAATTACCGATACATGAGTAGAATTGGATAATAATGCCGTAGGGAAGTCTCACAAGCTCCCTTATGGCAGATAAATGAGGATGTACATGTAAGCAAGTGAATAGCCGAGGGGAGCCTTTATGAAATGAACTGCCCACATTTGATATACTGTAATTTTGATGTAATCACGGTCTAAAATTAACACCCACCAATTGCGCGTAGATTGACATTGGCGGGTAAGAATGCCTAATTCACCTGCTACATTTTTGGGTGGTCACACTCAGGGCTCTACAGTGTAAGCATTTCATAAAAATAGTCAAGTGAAGTATGAGCACAAGTGCAAGTTGTGATATATAGCTAAATAAATGCTGCAGCAGCTGTTTTGAAAGTATTTCTGCAGTTTTGTTTCATATCTGGTAATGCGCAAAGAAATCGGAATTCAAACGTTATAGCTCCCCACCTTGCAAAGCAACACTGCCTGTGCTGTGGGTGAAGTCTTGAAGGATTTGTTTTCAGAAGCAATGCGCTCAGCCTTAAATGTTGGTCTAATTTTCTCAAAAGTCTACTAAAATGAGACTTTGTTCTTGTTTCTTGTCTATTTACATTGCTTTGTTCACAAGCTAGGTTGCTTTCAATGTTTGAGTTTGCTTCCACTGCTAGCAAAAAGAGACATGGTATCATCACAGGCAAGTGTCCCTGTTATTAAGGTAACCTTAAAGGGGCAGCAAATTTTTTGTTTGCCTCTACTATGCATGCTCATGTTTTTTTTTTTTATGGCGGCAAAAATATTTTGTCTGGTAAAAAAAAATCTGAGTGGCTGTTAATTAAAGCTATAATCATTATATTTGTTTACCTACCTGCCACAGTGCCTGGTATACAAAAAAATAGTATGTTTAAGGCCCTGGATGTAATAGTATTACACTAACCTCTATCACGATAACGTGCTGGGTTGAGGTTCCACTCCCATCATCAACAGTGATTGGCTGGTCATCTCTCCATGTATTGTGTCCTGCTGGCTTCACAAAGCTTCTGTGGCCTCCAGTGAGATGTCCTTCACCTGAGAGTGTGATTGGGGGAAAAGAGGTGGTTAGGTTAGCTACTGTCAATGCTCAACGCTATATTATACACTGAATGTACAATACATTAAGAACACCTTCCTAATAATGAGTTGCACCCCCTTTTGCCCTCAGAACAGCCTCAATTCATTGGGATATTGACTCTACAAGGTGTCGAAAGCATTCCACAGGGATGCTGGTCCATGTTGACTCCAATGCTTCCCACAATTGTGTCAAGTTGGCTAGATGTCCTTTGGGTGGTGGACCATTCTTGCACGGTGTGTCAACAGACTCAATTATTAATTAGATAAAAATGTAATATCTTAATTTAAGATGATACTAAATTAATCAAACTCAGATTTGTACAATAATCACATACACTACCGTTCAAACGTTTGGGGTCACTTACAAATGTCCTTGTTTTTGAAAGAAAAGCAATTTTGTTGTATATTAAAATATCCAATTGATCATAAACAGTGTAGACAGTCACTTACAACATCAACAATTGTAGCTGGAAACGGCATACTTTTAATGGGATATCTACATAGGCGTACAGAGGCCCATTATCAGCAACCATCACTGCTGTGTTCCAATGGCACGTTATGTTAGCTAATACAAGTTTATCATTTTAAAATGGCTAATTGATCATTAGAAACCCCTTTTGCAATTATGTTAGCACAGCTGAAAAGTGTTGCAATAAAACTGGCCTTCTAGTTGAGCATCTGGAGCATTAGCATTTGTGGGTTCGATTACAGGCTCAAAATGGCCAGAAACAAAGGACTTTCTTCTGAATCCTGTCAAGTCTATTCTTGTTCTGAGAAATGATGGATATTCCATGCGAGAAACTGCAAAGAAACTGAAAATCTCATACAACGCTGTGTACTACTCCCTTCACAGAACCACAGTGCACAACTGAGCAAGAGGACAAGTACATTAGAGTGTCTAGTTTGAGACAAGTCCTCAAATGGCACCTTCATTAAATAGTACCAGAAAAAATACCCGTCTCAACGTCAACAGTGAAGAAGCGACTCCGGGATGCTGGCCTTCTACTTGCACAGTACAGCTTGGGTTGGCCTGATATTGAAAGACCAATATGGGTTTCATGATTTTAGGTCATTCAGAGTGTCACGGTTTGTCAATTTTTCACACAAGGGCGTCTTTCCTTTGCTGGGTGGGCCGTTTGGAAATGTTTGGGCTAAATGTAAGTATACCCACTTCTCCAAGCACCACTACACAACTGGAGATAATATGTATAGATCGAGTGATAAGGAATCAATAGAATTATTGCATACCATCTCAAAACGGACCAAGACCAAATTCTGGTTAACCCCCCCCACCCCCACCCAACTCCGCAAAGTGTACCTCTTGCCATTCCTCTGTATCGGTTGAGGATCTTGTCACTACTGGGACGACTGGCGAGGACGCGCTCTCGCATTGTCTTCTCTGCGCGCTCCCGTGCCACCTTCAATTCGATGAGCTGAAGTTTCCTCCGCAATGCAGTGATTTCTTTCTGGCTTTGAGTTATTTCCAACCGAACCACTGCATAGTCGTCGTCTACGAGTTTACAGATCTCTGCCACGGCTGCATTCGCTAGAACCTCCATGATGGAGGCTATTTGAGTGTGAAAAACCATGGCCATTGTTAGCAGCTAAGTTAGCGTTACTTACTAGATAACGTTAACATCTACCATCCAAGTCCTGTCGCCAACGCGAATGAAATATTATCTGGGGTAAGTGTTTAGTGGTGCGCAGTTAAATTCGTCATTTTGAATTCCATGGTTGTTAAAATGTCTAAATGACAAAAACCCAAACGTGAAAATTGTTCTTGACCATGTTTACTTCCGTTTACTTAGTCCTTGGAATTTGGTTGGCGGATCGCATCCAAATTGTAGGTGCTTACACCGCCACCTACAGTCCTGGAGTGTGAGGCCAATCACAGCCTGCCTACATAATAAAATTATCTTAATTAGTTCTGGTCCTATAAGAAAGTTACATATAGCCATAGACACCTACACTCATTAAAAACCCATTACCCCATTCCACTACTTTTACCCTATCATCTCCTGCACCATACCAACGGATTGGGAGGATGGGACACCACCCCTCAACACACCCAGTAAAACATTTATGAAGTCAAATCGTATACCCAAATACATCTCTGCAGCTGCCACCACATCCATTTTATGTGATTTACTTTCCATTTCTGCGGTACAGTTGATAACCATTGCTAAGAAGCCATCCTTACTGAAGCATAACTCGTTACCCTAACCTCTGTACTGGTACAACTCGATTACCCACTGGGATCCTCTCAGGATCCTCACCTGTGACCCATCCTCCTCCACTTTCAAAACTACCTCCGCATACTACACCCTCTGCATTAGACTGACTCTGGCCACTTCAATTTGCCTCTCTCGCACCGGACACATCCAAACCCCAGCAAGATGGGCACTCCTACAGTTAACACACACAACTGCACAATCCTCTGTCCCATGCCCTCCTGCATACTTCCCACATCTTGGAATCTCCCTCCTACACACTGCTGCACCTGAAACAATGCAGTTGATTTGGCACCTGAAACAATGCAGTGGATTTGGCACAAAAGCTCTAACAGGATAACTGATATATCCTAACATGACTGCCGAGTAGACTGACTCAACACTCAAAAATGGACTGACGGTGACTCCTCTTTCACCACCCTCCCCACCGGGTCTGCGACACACCAAATGGAGGGCATCACAAACACAAACTTCAATTGCTCCAGCGCCACACTTAACGCTACCCCAGAAATCACTCCTTTCTATGATGCCCTCTTCCTAAGAGCAAAGCAAGAAACTGATCTTGACCCAAGTTGCGTGATACGGAGTGTCTGCTCCCTCTGATCAGAAGAAACACAAACAAGTTCACTACAGGTTACCTTCACTGATTCAACTGCACCCAACTCCTTTTACACTGAAGAGAAAGGCTCTTATGGGTTGGCCTCATTGCTCAAAGGGTGTGGCTAAATAAAAAGTAAAGCACGCTGTTCTTTGAAATACGGTACTGTTTATTACAATAAAGTGGTGATCCTAACTGACGTAAAACAGGGATTTTTTACAAGGATTAAATGTCAGGAATTGTGAAAAACAAAGTTGAAATGTATTTGGCTAAGGTGTATGTAAACTTCTGACTTCAACTATATACTAACAGCCCTATGAAACCCTTTTAAAGACAGAATAACACAATCCAAAATAAACAAGGGCAATTTTATATGCAAATGTTATTACGGCAGCCATATTGGATTTTGGACACCATATTGGATTTGAGGCTAAATCTATGGAGGCCCCAAAGATAATCTTTGGTGGCTTGACTTAATTACAAGACTAGGAGCTAAAGATACAAAATCCTTCAAGCAACCTCACACCCAACAAAATCTAATTCCGATGTCTAAACCCAATTGTTTTGAGCAGATTACAAAAGCCCAAACATTTAAAAAATAAAATAATTCAAAACTTAACTGTCTTTTTGTCAGGCAGGACCCTACATGAATGAGAGCACATATGACTTGGAAAGTCTATTAATCAGCTACAAAAAAGTAAAGCTTACATTCATCATACATATTCATAGTTGACATTTCCATCTATTGTATCTCTGTGTTTACAGGTCTATATTTCCTAGATGCATTAAGATATCCTAATGCTGTTTGTATGTAGGTAGAACTACTATCTAAAAAAATGTGGGGGCTTGCCACCAGCCTATTATATTCATTATAATCTAAAAGGCTAAACTGATCCTAAATCAGCACTCAGAGGCTTGGTGGATATGGGCCCTAACCTAACACCACTAAGACACTAGTTCAGTGGGCTCACCTCAGTGCTGTTCAGCTGGTTCCTCTGTAGGTTCAGGAAGAGGTGTTCCCAAGACCCTACTCACACCCCTCATTGACCAGCAGCACCTCTGGACCCTCCTCCTGGAAGAGACAAGTGATACAGATTACAGACATACACTCCCTCAGGTACGTACACACAGATAAATCACACTTTCAACATGGAGTGTTTACCCATCTCCACTACGTTTGAGTCCTATACTGTAGTCACATAATGACTTCATTGTTGTTAAACCCATCATGGTGGACATAAATATGATGTGGGTAAATATGAGTCAGCTATGATATGTCAAAATCATCAGACAAACCTTAAACCATTTTAATGTTTACAGTAGGTGTTTGTTAGTGTGTGGGTATGTGTAGGTATATTTAGTAACTGTATATTGGTTATAAAGCTCTGTTGTGTGTATGCAGAATAGGGTGAGATCAGATGTGATGTATAAAGAGTCTCAATGAAAGTCTTAGAATGAAAAGTCCCATTTTGTCTTTATTAAACATAAGTGTTAAATGCACAATATGAAAACTACAAATGCATGTCTGCCAGGCACACAGAGAGACATCTCAGCTTAATGTCGGTGCAGCACCTCAAGCTCAACAAGGAGCTGAGGAAGGCCTGCCCGCTCCAAGACCTCTCCATCACGGTTGACAACACCACAGTGTCCTCCTAGAGTGCAAAGAACCTTGGTGTGACCATGGACAACACTGTCATTCTCTGCAAAGCAGTGACTCGCTCCTCGCAAGTTCATGCTCTACAACATCCGTAGAGTACGACACTTCCTCACACGGTGCAGGTCCTAATCCAGGCTCTTGTCATCTCCCGTCTAGACTACTGCAACTCTTTTGGCTGGGATCTATCAAACCCCTGCTATTTATCCAGAACACTGTAGCCTGCCTGTGTTCAACCTTCCCAAGTTCTCCCATGTCACCCTGCTCCTCCAGTGGCATCCTGTCAAAAATCGCATCCACTAAGACTATGGTGCTTGCCTACGGAGCAGCAAGGGGAACTGCTCAAACCTTACATCCCAACCTGACCACTCTGTTCTGCCACATCTTATCTCTAGGCCGTCCCACACCTACGAGGGATCAGCTCCCGCTCAGTCCAATCAAAACTAATTTCTATCCTGGCACCCCAATGATGGAACCAGCTTCCCCCTGAAGCTAGAACAGCAGAGTCCCTGCTCATTTTCTGAACATTTCTGAAACCCTACCTCTTCAGAGTATCATAAATGAATCCCATTCTTAAATTAAGTGTTTAACATATCAAAATATATTTTATATTTTACATTCTTCAAAGTAGCCACCCTTTGCCTTGACAGCTTTGCACACTTTTGGCATTCTCTCAACCAGCTTCATGGGGTAGTCACCTGGAATGCATTTCAATTAACAGGTGTGCCTTCTTAAAATGTAATTTGTGGAATTTCTTTCTTTAATGCATTTAAGCCATTCAGTTGTTGTGACATGGTAGGGGATGGTATATTTGGTTTTAAAAAATATATATATATTATGGCAGCTCAACAGCTCAAATAAGCAAAGAGAAATGACAGTCCATCATTACTTGAAAGACAAAGATTAGTTGATCTGGAAAATTTCAATAACTTTTTCTTCAAGTGCTGGAAAATATTAAGAAAGTTTCTTTCAAGTGCAGTCGCAAAAACCATCAAGCACTATGATAAAACTGGCTCTCATTGGGACCCAGAGTTACCTCTGCTGCAGAGGAGAAGTTCATTAGAGTTAACTGCACCTCAGATTGCAGCCTAAATAAATGCTTCAGAGTTCAAGTAACAGATACATCTCAACAACTGTTCAGAGGAGACTGCATGAATCAGCCCTTCATGGTCAAATTGCTGCAAAGAAACCACTACTAATAGGACACCAATAAGAAGAAAAACATGAGTAATGGACATTAAACCGGTGTAAATCTGTCCTTTGGTCTGAGCCCAAATTTGAGATTTTTGGTTCCAACTGCCGCGTCTTTGTGAGACGCAGAGTAGGTGAACGGATGATCTCCGCATGTGTGGTTCCCACCGTGAAAAATGGAAGAGGTGGTGTGATGGTGCTTTGCTGGTGACACTGTCAATGATTTATTTAGAATGCAAGGCACACTTAACCAGCATGGCTACCACAGCATTGTGCAGCGATATGCCATCCCATCTGGTTTGGGCTTGGTGGGACTATCATTTATTTTTCAACGGGACAACGACCCAAAACACACCTCCAGGCTGTGTAAGGGCTATTTGACCAAGAATGAGAGTGATGAGTGCTGTGTCAGATGACCTGGCCTCCACAATCACCCAACCTCAACCCAATTGAGATGGTTTGGGATGAGTTGGACCGCAGAGTGAAGGAATAGCAGCCAACAAGTGCTCAGCATATGTGGGAACTCCAAGACTGTTGGAAAAGCATTCCTCATGGAGCTTGTTGAGAGAATGCCAAGAGTGTGCAAAGCTGTCAAGGCAAAGGGTGGCTACTTTGAAGAATCTCATATGGTTCGATTTGACACTTTTTTGGTTACTACATGATTCCATGTGTTATTTCATAGTTTTGATGTCTTCACTATTGTTCAAATAATGTAGAGAATAGTAAATAAATAAATAAATAAAAAGTCTTGAATGAGTTGGTGTGTCCAAACTTTTGACTGGTACTGTATATGTTTATATATGCTGTATATATCAGACAATGGCTGAATGCAATATTGTACCCAGGAATATTCATCACTGAAATGTGTTACTTTTGTTATTACGAAGGCATCTGTGGACCTTCCCGCTGACAATTAAATTAAAATGAATCTTTGACTTTAATGTAGGGTTTCAGGTATAGAGTGGAATGTTTTTTCAGCTGGTGTATACTGAGGTAGCTCCTCTATGAACCTCTTCCCGCAGTGTGTACACACGAACAGCCTTTCTCCCGTGTGGACCTTCAGGTCCTTCTTCAGCTGGTTCTGGTGGGAAAACGCATTTTCACACTGGGGGGCAGCTGAAGGATTTCTCTCCTGCGTGGATCCTCTGGTGCCTCTTCAGGCTGGACGAATGAGAGAAGTGCATATGACACTGGGTACAGCTGAAGGGTTTCACTCCTGTGTGGACCCTCTGGTGGATCTTTAGGTTGCCAGCCTGGGCAAAGCTCATGTGACACTGGGTACAGCTGAAGGGTTTCACCCCTGTGTGGACCCTCTGGTGGATCTCCACCTTCTGGAGGCAGCTGAAGCCTTTGTTACAGAACATGCAGAGAAACCGTTTATCTTTACTACTGCCTGATGTTGCTCCCCCTCCCTGAGCCATGGCCCTTTGGTCCTTTGAGTTTAATACCTGATCGAAAAGGACGCGTCTGTGGGAATCCGAAGACCCCATTGATGTGGACATCGTATCGCGATCCCTGAACGCGTGTAAAGGGGAGTGGGTGGCGACATTTGGATTAGTCTCTACGCTTTCCTTATAATCTATGAAATCTCTGCCTTGTGAGTGTCCTACTCCTAATTGAGTCTGGTCTGCATTCCATGTCAGAGGAACATCTCCATCCACTTCATCTACGACTATAACCTCCCTTTTCTTATCTAGGCACCCTTCAGAGTATACACTACTACTATACTGGTTCCAGTCCCCACTAGACAGATCAGTCTGTGTCTCTAAAGACAAGAGCATGTTGCCAGGGTCCATCTCTGTAGAGTAAGAACAAGACGGATCAACACCACCAGTGTCTAACGTGTCACCATCACCACGGGAATGAACCTGGCTCTGGTGAAATACCGGAAAGTACTCTAGGCCGGGAGCAGGAGGACAGCCCAGTGGCCCCAGCCTTTCTGAGTCTGATCCGTGGTCAGATCTTGTATGTAAGAGCCTGTGTGTTACAGTTAAAGTCTCCTTGTCTGTCTCTGACTTGAGGACGGCGTTCGGCATTCCACTGACCTCCGTGATGCTGGGTTGGGTCCTAGGCGGTGCTGGGGCAGTGGTTGAGTCCTCCGTAGCTATAGGAGACACTCCAACCGCTCCAGTCTGAATGTTTCTGCTGAGCCGTGGGTCCTCCTCTCCTTCAGCCTTCTCCAGCTTGACTCTAGGACCTGCAGCCTCTGCATCTGCAGACTGACAAGAAGAGAGGAGGTTATTAACGGCACATGAGATTAATTGGATAACAATGTTGCAGGGAAGTCTCATAAGCCTCCCTATGGCAGATAAATTAGGATGTACATGTAAGCAAGTGAATAGCTGATGGAAACATTTCTGAAATAAACAGGCCATACTTGATTTACAAATAACTGGAATATTTTTATGCAACACTATTACACTAACCTCTATCACGATAACATCCTTGGTTAAGGTTCCACTCTCCTCATCAACAGTGATTGATTGGTCATCTCTCCATCTATTGCGTCCCGCTGGCTTAACAAAACTGCTGTGGCCTCCAGTGAGATGTCCTTCACCTGAGAGAGTGATTGGGGGGAAAGAGGTGTTTAGGTTAACTACTGTCAATGCTCAACACTATATTGTACACTATTGACATAGTCTAGAATGGCAAGGATGTAAGGTAACACTTTGTATAACTTCTTGATATACTATTTATAGATCGATTTATGTTTCATGCATCATATTGTTTTCAATTAGTAAATAACAGGGAATGTAGTAAATCAAGAAAGTCGTTAGAATATGAGTGTCTTTGCGCAAGATATTTAATTAATCAGGGGAATTATGCAAAAACTGACCAAGACACAATATTGGTTAACTCATCACAAATGCGCAGAGGGGAAGGGGGCGAGAAGCCCCGCAGCTAGGCCCTCTGAAAAATGTACCTCTTGCCATTCCTCTGCTTCGGTCGAGGATCTTGACACTACTAGGACGACTGCCGAGGACGCGCTCCCGTGCCACCTTCAGTTCTAGTAGCTGTAGTTTCCTCCGCAATGCCGTGTTTTCTTTCTGGCTTTGAGACATTTCCAAACGAAACACTGCATAGTCGTCGTCTACGAGTTTACAGATCTCTGCCACGGCTGCATTCGCTAGCACCTCCATGATGGAAGTTATTTGAGTGTGAAAAACCATACAGTTAGCCATTGTTAGCAGCTAGATAGCATTACCAAGATACCATCTATCAACCAAGTCCTGTCTCCAACACGAACTAAACACTACCTGGGAAAAGTATGTGATGCCGTGCCGCTAAATTAGTCATATTTGGAGTTACATGGTTTCAATAAACGTCGAAATAATAACAAAAACGCTAACGTGGAAATTGTTCATGGTCAATGCTCACTTCCGTTTAAACGAAAGAGAAGTGATCTTATTGGTTGGCGTCATAGCTCAAATGGTGTGGTTAAATGAGAAAGTTACGCGCCCTGTTCTTTGACTTACAGTGCTGCATATAGACGGACGCCGTCATGAAAAATGCGCGTTTCCATGGGTCCAAAGTCATCCTGTTGTTGTGATTCAGGATGGCCAGATTGCTAGCAAGAATGACAAGAAACTGCTAATTGTGGAATCATAAGTGGCTCGTTTCAGCTTGTTCTTAATACCATGCCTTGTTTTTAGGTGTTTTGAGTGAGTTCACGTCGATACTAATTATGGCTACAATCTGTGGCTAAATATGGCTAAAATCTGTTATGCTCCATTATTGTGCATGTCGGTTTTGGTGCTAAACAACCAACCCATCAATATATTACATTACACATCAAATCTCCTAAGATCACTATCTTTCAAGATTAGAGCAGACTTGTTTAAAAAAGAACAGTGTGTTAGCAATAATATAGTAGAAAATAATATTACTTTATTCCATCTACACCTCAGTAAGGTAAATATTAAACTGTCCTTGTTCTAGCCCAGGTTTACTGTCTGGTATTTATACAAGCCTGTTTAAAATGACAATTTAACAAAGGGTCGATAAGGGGTATGTGGTTAAATATCCCCTTACCCCAAGACAATTCACATGATAACTATAATATGTCAGATAAAGAATGGTTACCAGATATCCCCTGTGTACATCTCTGGCCACACTGCAACAATTTCTCCCTGTTGTGGATACGCCTATGTCTGATAAGGGTACTCAGGAAGGAAAAGTGATTGTGTACATAGTTTGTACTTGAAGGGCCTCTCCTTGGTGTGAATGGTCTGGTGTTTCTTCATATAGTTCTCATCAGTGACGCACTTCCCACACGTGGCAGGCTTATCGGCGTCCGTCCCAATACTCGCCCTCCCATGTTGTGACCAAATGACACCAGAGGAGGTAGAAGCAGGAGCCACCACCCTCAAGTAGTTAAGTCTTTGAGCTCCCTCCTTGACCTCTAACCATTGTTTGGGTGTTGTTGGGATTGTGTGCTGTGTTATAGGCTAGGTACTGCTTGTGGTGAATGCCCGTCCTTAGCTTGTCTGTATTGGTTGGGTAACTGAGGTAGCTGAGGAAGGCTTGAACCAGGCCCAGTCTTTGTATGAACCCATTCACCAGGCATGAGATGAGATCCTGAAAGGGAAGACAGACTTCTTGTTAAGTCTCCCACCACTCTCTGTGAATCCTGAAGCCCAGAGTGACCTGCTCTGTTCATTATGGATACTGTGGTGTTAATATCGTAGTATCAGGAGTGTTTATCTCTATCAGCTTCCTCCCTCCACTGACCGTGAAGAGAAGGGTCTGGGCTGCAGACTGGATCCCTGATTTATGCCTCTGTGTATATCTATTTGAATTCAATCCCTTTTTTATTGAAATGAAACCTTCCATACATATTTGCCCAATGTAGAAGTGCTCAGAAAGTTACTTTTTGGACCTGAATGCCAAAATATTCAAGAGGTTTGGAACCAGTTCAGAGAACAGAACCAAAAACCGGAAAAGAACGAAACAGAACCGGGAACAAAAGTGATCTCTAGTGTTCCGGAACAGAACAGTGATCTAGGGTTCTGATTCGTCTGAGCTCAGTCCCTGCAATGATACAAAAATGACCATGTCAGTCAGCACAGAGTCAATTTTGTATTAAACTTTTACAGACACCATCACACCAACCATCCCAATGTCATCTACTCTGCCTCATCATATTCATTCTTTCCTCAGTTCACCTCATCCAGTTCCCTACTACATCCAAAACCAACAGAATTAAGTACAAACAAACTACCTTGTACTACATTACATTACTATACTCTATACATGGGCCATGTACATTTTTGCTGGTGTATCCTGAGGTTGATCTTCTCCGAGAACCTCTTCCAACAGTGGGTACAGGCAACGGCCTCTCCCGTGTGGCTCTTCATGTGTTTCTTTAGAACCTCTTCTCACACCGGGGTCAGCTGTAGGGTTTCTGTCCTGTGTGGACCCTCTGGTGCCTCTCCAGACTGGACGTGTGGGTGAAACAGTCCGGGCACAAGTGGCAATCGAATGTTTTTTCCATCGTGTGCATCCTCTGGTGGATCTACACCTGTTTGGGGAAATGGAAGACTTTCCCACAGAATGAACACAGGAATCATTTGTCTTTGGCGCTGCCACCTTTACTGATTCTTTCTCAACTACTGTCATTTGCCAATGGGCTTGTATAGCCATTTGGTGTTGAGGCACTGGCATTGTCAGGTCTGGTTTAACATAAGGAGAGTGTGAAGAGGACAGGAAGTGTCTGTGTTGTGTTGTCACAGGGTCCATGTTCCAGTTGATAGAACCTATAGAAGGCGGACTGGCCATGGTCTCTACCAGTCTGTTGTCATGGAGACTGAGTTTGGATGTTTTGTGTTTGACTGTCTGTTTCTGGTTGTGGTTAACAGTGTTGTTCCCCAGCCCAGAGTTGAGGACGCTGTCCCATCCACTGACCTCCACTATGTCGCCACTAACCTCCATTTCTGGTCCGCTCAGTGATGCCGTTCCCTGGGCCCTTGGCTGCACCCGTCTGGGTCTGGAAATCCAAGCTGGCCACCCAGATGGCAAGAATCGTGCAAGCAAACAGACAAATAAACAAATAACAGCGCAGTACAACAGTGGTGTGCAGAATGACATCTTACAATGCAATGCATAACTCGTCGATCCTTGTCACAGTGGCTATTGCAGCACCGGTGTTCCACTCCTATCAGCTAAAAACAAGAAGATGAGGCTCCAGTGGGCACGCGATTACCAACACTGGAGGACGGGAAAACACTGCCTGGTCTGACTAATCCCGGTTCCTGTTAAATCATGCTGATAGCAGAGTCAGGATTTTGCACAAGCAGTATGAGTCCATGGACCCATCCTTCCTGGTGTCAACGGTATAGGCTGGTAGCGGTGGTGTAATGCCGGCCAATCTGCAACAGCTGCGCGATGCCATCGCGTCAGCATGGACCAATATCCATGTGGAACGTTTCCAACTTGTAGAATCTGCGCCCTGAAGAATTCAGGCTATTCTGGAGGCAAAAGGGGGCCTGACCTGGTACTAGATGGGTGTACCTAATTAACTGTATGTCTCCCTTACCTTGCTCCTCCCATCTTTTGTTCACTCAGCAGATCAATACTCTCTGGTCAGTCTATTGTTTCCTCTTTCACCAGTGCAGATCAGGCTTCCCATCCTCCATGTCTACTTCATGTGCCCTTGACCCAGGCACTGAACCCTAATTGCTCCTCAATTTGAAGCTACAGCAACAAGATGTCAATTTGTTTTTGCTGTTCTCCAAATTGCATTTTAGAGTTTTAAATTGTGTATAAATGCAGTAAATAAGCTTAAATGTTATAGAAATTCCATGACCATGGTTCCCCAGACCCTCCTCACATCCCTCCTCCTCCTCCTGGAATAGACAGGTGATACAGATTACACAGACATACACTCCCTCAGGTACGTACACACGCACAGATACGTTTCCACTACGTTTCAGTCCTATACTGTAGTTACATAATGACTTCATTGTTGTTAAACTCATCACGGTGGACATAAACATTGCTGTGGTTAAAAATAAGTAAGCTGTGATAAGTCAAAAGTCAGACCAACCTGACTATCTATTTTCATTCATTTATTTTTGACTACCTGACTAACTATTTTGACGTGTACAGTAGGTTTGTTAGTATTATTTAGTAAGTTTTTTGCTTATAAGGACTGTTTTGTGTATGCAGAATATATGATATGATGTATGTTAAAGGGAGTCTCAATGAAAGTCTTAGAATTTAAAAGTCCTATTTTGTGTTTATTAAACATAAACACGTTTGAAATACACCATATGAAAACCACGTCTCAACAAAAAATCTGCATGAATTTAATAAACTGCATACATTCTCATTAAAAGTGTCTTGGGGAAAAACCTAAAGTAGTTGAATGGAAGTAATGAAATAGGCATTTGTGAACATTATATAACCTACACAGTACAAACACAATATATAACAGACTTTTTCGGCTTACATATCTACTATGTCTGGATGCAATATTCTACCCAGGAATATTCAACATTGAAATCTGTTACTCTTGTTATTCCAAATGGATGTCTGGATCTTTTCTGCTGATAATAATGAAAATGTATCTTTGTCTTTAATACAGAGTTTGATCTAAATGTCTAACGAGAGGAATGGTTACTTGCTATGTTCAAGAGTGGAATGGTTTTTCTGCTGGTGTATCATGAGGTAGCTCCTCTCAGAGAACCTCTTTCCGCAGTCCATACAGGCAAACGGCCTCTCTCCCGTGTGGACCTTCAGGTGCATCTTCAGGTTGCCAGCCTGGGCGAAGCGCATGTGACATTGGGTACAGCTATAGGGTTTCTCCCCCGTGTGGACCCTCTGGTGCCTCTTCAAGTCACCAGCCTGGGCAAAGCGCATGTGACACTGGGTACAGCTGAATGGTTTCACCCCTGTGTGGACCCTCTGGTGCCTCTTAAGGCTGGACGAGTGGGAGAAGCGCATATGACACTGGGTACAGCTGAAGGGTTTCACCCCTGTGTGGACCCTCTGGTGGATCTCCAACTTCTGGAGGCAGCTGAACCCTTTGTTACAGAACATGCAGAGGAACCGTTTCTCATTACTATGGTCTGATGTTGCTCCCCCTGCCTGAGCCTTGGTCCTTTGGTCCTTCGAGTTCAATACCTGATTGAAAAGGATGTTGCCGTGTGAATCGGAAGGCCCCATTGTCGTGGACACTGGGTCGCGATCCCTGAACGCGTGTAAAGGGGAGTGGGTGGCGACATTTTGATTTGTCCCTAAGCTTCCACTGTAATCTAACAAATCTCTGCCCTGTGAGTGTCTGTCTCCTAGATCACTATCTGCATTCCATGTGGGAGGAGCATCGCCCTCCACTTTCACAGTCACCTCATCTACCACTATAACCTCCTCTTTCTTATCTAGGCACCCTTCAGAGTATACGCTACTACTGTACCGGTTCCAGTCCCCTCTAGACAGATCATTATGTGTCTCTAAACCCAAGGGCATGTTGCCAGGGTCCACCTCTGTATTGTAAGAACAAGACGGATCATTGCCAGTCTCTAATGCGTCACCTGCATCTCGATGGGAATGAACTGTCCTTGGGCTCGGGTTACTGTAAAGTAAATACTCTGAGCCAGGAGCAGGAGGACAGCCAAGTGGCCCCAGCCCCAGTCTCTCTGGGTCTGACCTGTGGTCAGAACCTGTGTGTAAAAGCCTTTGTGTTACAATTAAAGTCTCTGTGTCGGTCTCTGACTTGAGGACAGCGTTCAGCGTTCCACTGTCCTTTGTGATGTTGGCTTTGGTGTTGGGCTGGGGCGAGGCGGTGAGGTACGTTGTGGCTAAAGGGGATGCCACTCCAGCCACTGTTTCAGTCTGGATGTTTCTGTTTTGTTGTGGGTCGTTTTCTTCAGTCCTCTCCTGCTTGACCAGAGACGATCCTCCAGGACCTGCAGCCTCTACATCTACAGACTGACATAAGAAGAGGAGGTTATTATCTGTACATGAGTTGAATTGGATAACAACGTCATAGGGAAGTCTAACAAGCTATAAATTAGGATGTACATGTTAGCAAGTTTATTATTATTATTATTTTTTAAACCTTTATTTATAAGTAAGTCAGTTAAGAATAAATTATTATTTACAATGACTGCCTATTTGATGTACTGTAATTTTTTTATGTTACAGTATTACACTAACCTCTATCACCATAATGTGCTGGGTTGAGGTTCCACTCCCCTCATCAACAGTGATTGGTTGGTCATCTCTCCATGTATTGTCTCTTGCTGGCTTCACAAAGCTCTTGTGGCCTCCAGAGAGATGTCCTTCACCAGAGAGAGCGATTGGGGGAAAAGAGGTGGTTAGGTTAGCTACTGTCAATGCTCAACGTCATATAGTTTTGTCACCATTGACAGTTTTGACAGTGTGTCCGAATTCCCATACTTGCATCCTAATAAGTATGCCTTTTGAGTATGCAAAAACAAAGTATAATAGTATGCGACATTTCAAAAATCTAGTATACTTTAAATACTAATTTCGCATTTGACAACAGCTGATCAATTAGATAAGGGGATGAGCTCCCGAAATCAACGAATAGCGTGAAAAAACTCAATCCCGCATGACGCATTCTCAGTATGCGAAAATAGAATGCATGTGAATTTTCAATGATCGAGATGGTTTAAATGCCAGGATGTTATACTCATCTCAGCTCTTTATCTAGTAGAATTAGATGCACACTTTCCCAAAATGCTTTGGAAGAGGTAAGCTGCGAGTGATTTGCCCTATTTCTCTTTGAGTAGCCAAACAACAAGTAGGCTACTTAATTGGGAAGATGTAGATTTTGTTCTCAAAATATTTGAGTATTTAATTGTAGGCACTAGATTGTTGAAAACAGACGTTGTTTTTTTTCACCCAAAGAGGATTTCTGTTTTCTCATTGAAAAGTGCTAATTGTTTTCTTGGCCTTCGTCAGAGCTTTTAAACTAAATACTACACCATATTTTGATATCTGAACGTGTCCGCACAGGGGTTTCGGGATGTGGCTGCGTTATTGATGTCATGTTAACCAGGCCTTTTGATTTTAACATATGGATTGTTTTAGTTTTGCAGGCTAGGCTACCTATTTAACGATTTAATGTAGGGATGAAGCCTTACCATTGATTCTGATCTCGTTCCCAATGATCGGTGCTTTAGTTTTACGTTGCTGTCCAGGGGTTCTGAATTTGCGATGCATCCGACTGTCCACGTTTTTCTGTGCAATAAGCCTTTTTATTTGAACATTTGATTTGTGTACTGGGTTATTTGATTTAATTTATATACAGTGAATTCTGAAAATATTCAGACCCCTCAACCTTTTCCACATTTTGTTATGTTAGTCTTATTCTAAAAATTATTTTAAAAATGTTGCCCTCAATCTACACACAATACCACACAATGCCAAAGCGAAAACAGTATTACAAATTTAAAAAACTCCCAAAGGTGCTTCAACAAAGTACTGAGTAAAGGGTCTGAATACTTATGTAAATGTGATATTTCAGTTTATTTTTAATAGATTTTCAAAACGATACCTGTTTTTGCTTTGTCATTGTTGTGTGTCGATTGATAAGGGGAAACAAACCCCAATTTAATCCATTTTAGAATAAGGCAGTAACTGTGGGGTCTGAATACTTTCCGAATGCACTGTATGTTACAGCAATTTTGTTTCACTAATAAATATGACGTTTTAAATAGGATAGATGGGCTATGGCAGGGGTAAGCAACCCTGTTCTTGAAGTGCAGCAGGTACTGACTGATATGTTACGTTTCGTATGGTATGTATTCATTTGTGGATGTCGTTTTGTTGCTAACCTTACTTTGCTACCTGCCAACTTTATGGTTTTTAACTTTTTAATTACAGTTTATTTTTTATTTTTTCCCTCACTCAACTTTTTTCATTCAACTTTTCACCCCGGACGCTTTATCTGGGCATGGTTCGTCAGGACCTCCACCAGCCGAAGCTAAAAGTAGTAACATTAATAACATGATGCCTTCTAATTGCAGTCGCTGTTCTCATAATATACAGGAGAACGATCACCTTACGGCGAGGATGGATGTGCTGCAAGCAATCGTTAGACAAGGGTAATTTCAGTGTAGAAAAGGATGAAACAGCGTCTGTGCCCCCAGTAAATACAGATCGTAGTATAAATCTTCTCGCACAGTCCCCGCAGCCGGACAATTTTCTCATGGCTTCTGGAAGGAAATGCTGTAGGAATGCTCAACCGGTGTCGCTCATTCAGCCGACAGAAACTTTCAACCGGTTCTCCCCATTAATTAATCAGTGAGTCGGAGTCAGAGGCCGAGCTTTCTCTGGTCTCTACTCCTCCCGTTACGGGATCTGAGACGCCGAAGGCTCCCACCATTAGCTCTGACAAATTGAAAACCCTAGTCATTGGCGACTCCATTACCCGCAGTGTCAGACTTAAAAGGAATCATCCAGCGATCATACACTGTTTACCAGGGGGCAGGGCTACCTACGTTAAAACTAATCTGAAGATGGTGCTGGCTAAAGCTAAAACTGGCAAGAGTATAGGGATATTGTTATCTACGTCGGAACCAACAATGTTAGGATGAAACAGTCAGAGCTTCAGGAGGGAAATCAGCTAGAAAGATGTGTCGGCATCGAGTAATTGTCCCAGTTAGGGGGAGTGATGAGCTCTACAGCAGTCTCACAAAACAATCGCTGGTTAAACTGTTTTCTGCCCCTACCAAAATATCTAATTATCTACAAATTCTACCTCTTTCTGGGACTTACCCACAAACAGGACCACGCCTGTCCTGTTGAGGAGTGACGGACTCCATCCTAGCTGGAGGGGTGCTCTCATCTTATCTACAAACATAGACAGGGCTCTAACTCCCCAAGCTCTACAATGAGATAGGGTATAGGCCAGGTAGCAGGCTGTTAGCCAACCTGCCAGCTTAGTGGAGTCTGCCAGTTTAGTGGAGTCTGCCACTAGTACAGTCAGTGTACTCAGTTCAGCTATCCCCATTGAGACCGTGTCTGTGCTTCGTCCAAGGTTGGGCAAAATGAAACATGGCAGTGTTCGCTTTAGCAATCTCACTGGAATAAAAACCTCCTCCATTCCTGCCATTATTGAAAGAGATTGTGATACCTCACATCTCAAAATACAGCTACGTAATGTTAGATCCCTCACTTTCCAAGGCAGTTATAGTCAATTAATGAATGAATCACTGATCATAATCTTGATGTGACTGGCCTGACAAACATGGTTTAAGCCTGATACATTGACTGTGTTAAATGAGGCCTCACCTCCTGGCTACACTAGTGACTATATCCCCAGCGCGTCCCGCAAAGGTGGAGGTGTTGCTAACATTTACAATAGCACATTTCAATTCACAAAAAATAAACTACTTTTTCATCTTTTGAACTTCTAGTCATGAAATCTATGCAGCCTACTCAATCACTTTTTATAGCTACTGTTTTACAGGCCTCCTGGGCCATATACAGCGTTCCTCACTGAGTTCCCTGAATTCATATCGGACCTTGTAATAATGGCAGATAATATTCACATTTTTGGTGACTTTAATATTCACATGTAAAAGTCCACAGACCCACTCCAAAAGGCTTTCAGAGCCATCATCGACTCTTGGTTTTGTCCAACATGTCTCCGGACCTATTCACTGCCAAAGTCATACTCTGGACCAAGTTATGTCCCGTGTAACAAATGTTGTGGATCTTAATGTTTTTCCTCATAATCCTGGACTATCGGACCACCATTTTATTACGTTTGCAATCGCAACAAATAATCTGCTCAGACCCCAACCAAGGATCATCAATAGTTGTGCTATAAATTCTCGGACAACCCAAAGCTTCCAAGATGCCTTTCCAGACTCCCTCCGCCTACCCAAGGACGTCAGTTAACCACCTAAGTGAGGAACTAATTTTAACCTTGTGCGATACCCTAGATGCAGTCGCACCCCTAAAAACCAAAAACATTTCTCATAAGAAACTAGCTCCCTGGTATACAGAATATACCTGAGCTCTGAAGCAAACTTCCAGAAAATTCTTAAGGAAATGGCGCTATACCAAACTGGAAGTCTTCCGACTAGATTGGAAAGACAGTACCGTGCAGTATCGAAGAGCCCTCACTGCTGCTCGATCATCCTATTTTCCAACTTAATTGAGGAAAATAACAACAATCCAAAAAAAACATTTGATACTGTCGCATAGCTAACTGAAAAGCAGCATACCCCAAGAGAGGATGGCTTTCACTTTAGCAGTGATACATTTTGTGAACTTCTTTGAGGAAAAGATCATGATCATTAGAAAGCAAATTACCGACTCCTCTTTACATCTACGTATTCCTCCAAAGTCTGCACAACTCTGCCAGGACCTAGGACCAAGGGAGTCACTCAAGTGTTTTAGTACTATATCTCTTGACACATTGATGAAAATAATCATGGCTTCTAAACCTTCAAGCTGCATACTGGACCCTATTCCAACTAAACTACTGAAAGAGCTGCTTCCTGTGCTTGGCCCTCCTATGTTGAACATAATTAAATGGCTCTCTATCCACCGGATGTGTACCAAACTCGCTAAAAGTGACAGGAATAAAGCCTCTCCTGAAAAAGCCAAACCTTGACCCAGAAAATATTTTAAAAACTCATCGGCCTATATCGAATCTCCCATTCCTCTCAACAATTTTAGAAAAAGCTGTTGCGCAGAAACTCACTGCCTTCCTGAAGACAATGTATACGAAACGCTTCAGTCTGGTTTTAGACCCTATCATAGCACTGAGACTGCACTTGTGAAGGTGGTAAATCTTTTAATGGCGTCAGACCGAGGCTCTGCATCTGTCCTCGTGCTCCTAGACCTTAGTGCTGCTTTTGATACCATCGATCACCACATTCTTTTGGAGAGATTGGAAACTCAAATCGGTCTACACTGACAAGTTCTGGCCTGGTTTAGATCTTATTTGTCGGAAAGATATCAGTTTGTCTCTGCGGATGGTTTGTCCTCTGACAAATCAACTGTAAATTGCAGTGTTCCTCAAGGCTCCGTTTTAGGACCACTATTGTTTTCACTATATATTCTACCTCTTGGTGATGTCATTAGGAAATATAATGTTAACTTTCACTGCTATGCAGATGACACAAAGCTGTACATTTCGATGAAACATGGTGAAGCCCCAAAATTGTCCTCCCCGGAAGCCTGTGTTTCAGACATAAGGAAGTGGAAGGAGGCAGATGTTCTACTTTTAAACTCGGACAAAACAGAGATGCTTGTTCTAGGTCCCAAGAAACAAAGATCTTCTGTTGAATCTGACAATTAATCTTGATGGTTGTACAGTCGTCTCAAATAAAACTGAAGGACCTCGGGGTTACTCTGGACCCTGATCTCTCTTTTGACGAACATATAAATACTTTTTCAAGGACAGCTTTTTTCCATCTACGTAACATTTGAAAAATCTGAAACTTTCTTTCCAAAAATAATGCAGAAAAATTCCTCCATGTTTTTGTCACTTCTAGGTTAGACTACTGCAATGCTCTACTTTCTGGCTACCCGGATAAAGCACTAAATAAACTTCAGTTAGTGCTAAACACGACTGCTAGAATCTTGACTATTGATCATATTACTCCAGTGCTAGCCTCTCTACACTGGCTTCCTGTTAAGGCAAGGGCTGATTGCAAGGTTTTACTGCTAACCTACAAAGCATTACATGGGCTTGCTCCTACCTATCTTTCCGGTTTGGTCCTTCCGTACATACCTACGGTCACAAGACACAGGCTTCCTTACTGTCCAAAGAAAAGCATGGGAGAAAACAGCTGGAGGCAGGGATTTCTCCTGTAGAGCTCAATTTTTATGGAATGGTCTGCCAATCCATGCGAGAGACACAGATTCGGTCTCAACCTTTAAGTCTTTGTTGAAGACTCATCTCTTCAGTAGGTCCTATGATTTACTGTAGTCTGGGCCAGGAGTGTGAAGGTGAACAGAAAGGCACTGGAGCAACGAACCGCCCTTGCTGTCTCTGCCTGCCCAGTTCCCCTCTCTCCACTGGGGTTCTCTGCCTCTAACCCTATTACAGGGGCTGAGTCACTGGCTTACTGGTGCTCTTCCATGCCGTCACTTGAATGGGTTGAGTCACTGATGTGATCTTCCTGTCCGGGTTGGTGCCCCCGTTGAGATGTGCTGTGGCAGAGATCTTTGTGGGCTATACTCGGCCTTGTCTCAGGATGGTAAGTTGGTGGTTTGAATATATCCCCCTAGTGGTGTGGGCGCTGTGCTTTGGTAAAGTGGGTGGGGTTATATCCTGCCTGTTTGGCCCTGTCCGGGGGTATCGTCGGACAGGGCCACAGTGTCTCCCGACCCCTCCGGTCTCAGCCTCCAGTATTTATGCTGCAGTAGTTTATGTGTCGGGGGGCTAGGGTCAGTCTGTCATATCTGGAATATTTCTCCTGTCTTATCCGGTGTCCTGTGTGAATTTAAGTATTCTCTCTCTCGCTCTCTCTCGTAGGACCTGAGCCCTAGGACCATACCTCAGGACTACCTGGCCTGATGACTCCTTGCTGTCCCCAGTCCACCTGGCCGTGCTACTGCTCCAGTTTCAACTGTTTTGCCTGCGGCTATGGAACCCTGACCTGTTCACCGGATGTGCTACTTGTCCCAAACCTGCTGTTTTCAACTCTAGAGACAGGAGGAGCGGTAGAGATACTCTGAATGATTGGCTATGAAAAGCCAACTGACATTTACTCCTGAGGTGCTGACCTGTTGCACCCTCGACAACCACTGTGATTGTTATTATTTGACCCTGCGGGTCATCTATGAACATTTGAACATCTTGGCCATGTTCTGTTATAATCTCACCCACCCCTCATAGCCTGGTTCCTCTCTAGGTTTCTTCCTAGGTTCTGGCCTTTCTAGGGAGTTTTTCCTTGCCACTGTGCTTCCACACCTGCATTGCTTGCTGTTTGGGTTTTTAGGCTGGGTTTCTGTACAGCACTTTGTGACATCAGCTGATGTAAGGGCTTTATAAATACATTTGATTTGAATCACCCATTTCGTATGCTATGTTACGAATTTGCAGAACTTACAATATGTTATGAATTTGCAAAACATATATGCTATGAATGCTAGCTGGCTAACATTAGCTAGGCTAGGGGTTAGGGATAAGAGTTAGGTAAAAGTGTTAAGGTTAGGGGAAGGGTTAGCTAACATGCTATGTAGTTGCAAAGTACCTAAAAAGAAGTAGTTAAAGTTGCCAATTAGCTAAAAATGCTAAAGTTGTCCGTAATGAGATTCAATCTCGCAACCTTCGGGTTGCTAGATGTTCGAGTTATCCGACTAAATGTTTTGCCTTAAGTAACCATCTGCCTTATGTAACCATACCAAACATAACCTATCATACTAATTTTGTCTCCCGGATTTACATTTTACTATGTTACATCTAGTCTATGAGACCAGGCTGACCCCTGGGCTACAGTGTAGGTCGAATGTGACAAGTTAACTATAACCAGCCTGAGTAGGCCTATTCTATTTAGAGAATTTAATCATTATCAAGTTGGTTAATGTAATGTCTGCTGAATTTGTAAAAATCCACCGGCACTCAGTCCTGCCCCACCTACTCAGCCAGTCAGGAGTAGCTACTGCGTTGCGGCCGTTGCATACTGCATACTTTTTTTACTAATGGTACTTGCTAAATAGTATGTGACGATGAGTACACAGTATGCAGTTTAAGTATGGGTATTCGGACACAACCACTGTCTATAATTGGCACGGATGTACGGTAACACTTCGCAAAACATATACTATTTATAGATTGATTATGTTCCATGCATCTTATTTTCATTGAGTAAATAAATGCAGTACATTTTTAAAAAATGGTTAGAATATAATTTTGTGTCTTTGTTCAAGATTGCTAAGTAATCAGGGGAATTATTGCATACTATTCCAAAACTGTCAAAGACCCAATTCTGGTGAACTATGTGGTTAATAACGCTTCTAAAGTCACACATGCGCAGAGGGGAACGGGGCAACAGGCCCAGAAGCCTCGTCCTGCAAAATGTACCTCTTGCCATCCCTCTGTATTGGTCGAGGATCTTGACACTACTGGGACGACTGGCGAGAACGCGCTCTCGCATTGTCCTCTCTGCGCGCTCCCGTGATACCTTCATTTCCAGTAGCTGTAGTTTCCTTCGCAATCCCCGGTTTTCTTTCTGGCTTTGAGTTATTTCCAATCGAAACACTGCATAGTCGTCGTCTACGAGTTTACAGATCTCTGCCACGGCTGCATTCGCTAGAACCTCCATAACGGAGGCTATTTGAGTGTGAAAAACCACACAGTTAGCCATTGTTAGTAGCTAGTTAGCGTTACCTAGATAACATCTATCAATATTTTGAGTTCTAGGGTTAATACATGTCTAAATAACAACACAAACGCTTAACGTGGAAATTGATCTTGGTCGTTCTTGATTCCGTTGACTTCTTCTTTGGTAGATTGGCGGTCTTAAACGTCTAAGGTGCATGCCGCCACCTACTGTGCTGGAGTGCGTGGTCAATCACGATTCTCAAAGCTCTACTTTGATAGAAAAGAAAACCCATAAAACTAAATCCTCATACTACTAAGAAAATAAAAAATAGCCATATTAACTTCCAACAGACCATCCCCCAAATCCCTTCCAACCCCCCCAACCTTAATGACCCTACACACTTGAATATCACCCTCTCCTCAACATACCTGTAACAATACAACACATGCTCCACTGTTACATCAACTATGCACTCCAGACGCAAAGCATTATGCTTAACGAACACCAATTCTAACTTCCTAATCTGACCTTTGAATCTTGATCCACCGACCTTTCTTTAGAGGGCATATAAATCTTGGGCTCAGAGTCCCACCTCTTCTGCCACACATCTATCAAAGTGGCTCTGATCTTACATTTGGCCTCACCTCTACCCAGTGGTAGAGTTCATCGGTTTGTCTTCTACATATAGTATTTTGAAAATCTAATTCAGGAATGTATACGCCTGTTCCTGTGCGACCACTATCTGGGTTGTTTACTTCTTCTTCATGTGATTTTCCGGCAGACTGGACGCTTTGATGCGTATTGCTGCTGTTCACAGGTCGGAGTGTGAATTTTACATTTTGGTCCCCAAAAAAGGAGAAAATGGGAAACATTTAAATTGCACCACTATCTAACTCTGCACCTATATGCTATCCCCCAAAACCCACCACCCCATCCCACTACTTTGGCCCCAAGAGATCCTACAGGCTGCCGGTCTGGGAGGATGGAAGCCCTTCCCTCAAAACTCCCTGTAGGTCTTCTGTACTAAAATTGCTCATACCCAAATATTTCTCTGCTGCTGCAACTACAGCATCTATCTTTGATTCATGTGATTTCCGCTCCATCAGTGCAGTGCAGTTGATCACCATGGCTATACACGCAAGAAATCCAACCTTTCTAAAAATGTATCCTCTCTGGATCTCTTTCATTTGCTCAAGTTATTGTCTAACTTGTTGGGAAAGTGGTCAAAGTAGCTGATTTGTGTCAAAAGTTGAACGTTTGGAAGTCATGTCACAATGGGCCCTTTAGAATGCTGAGGAAATCCCATGAAAGTAGATGGACAAAAAGCTTAATAGTGCCACGAAACTGGCAGGGAGCAGGTCTCGAACCCTCGACCTTCGAGCCTGAGGTCCGGCGCGCTATCGACCGTGCCGCAAAAGCATTCTCGTGCGGCAGAGTCGATTTCCGCGCTTACAAACCCAGGGTCGTTACAATATTTTATAAAGTATGAAGTATATCAAACACTTGTCATAAGTATATGACAACTGTAATAATAGAGAACAGAAGACAATGAGGCACTGAAGTACATAAAAAATATATTTCACAACGTATTTGGACAACAGAGGGATGTTCATGAAGTCCTCTCTGGGCTGGAGTAGGATCAGTGTGTAGAGGGACTCTCTGCCTGGAACGGGGAACCCCTTTCCCTCAGAGCACCTCTGACCCCGGCGTGGACACACATTAACTGAGCATAGCATAATGTACATGTGAAATTCATTATTTGAAATGCAAATGTAGAACGTTTCTTTTATTTATACTTTTTTTATGCTAATGAAGACAAACTAATGCAAGCAGTGAAATGTGATACCAATGTTTTGGTCAAGATTCATACCTGGGAGATGTCTGAAGTGAAAATGCAATACACTGGGTTGTGATAGCTTCAGTATCTCTGCAGCACATCTGAATGGAAGCAAGTTTGTGGTTGTGAAATGAACACTGGATCCAGCAGGGTATTATTTTCTGTGGTCGCAGCTTGTATCAACTGTGCGTACCCTCTCTCGTACAACAACGTCAAGATGGGCTTGTCAATCTAGACAGCAGATTCTTGTGGAAGGAGTGTGTACTGGTCTCAATGTTTTTGTGACTTAACTGTAGAAAACAAAAATTGTGGCACATCTAACAGACCGAGTCAAGAGGGCTATTAAATGCAAATTGAGACCAAATGTTGCTATGCTAACCAGGGAAATGTCACCAACGAAGTTACATGAGTGGGACATTAGCTCAATGAAAGCAGTCAATGAGGTTACTAAAACAGCTCTAACCTTTGATTGTTAGAAACTATTCCTGTTCTGATTTCATATTTGAAAAGCAGAGGAAGATTTCCTACACTAACGTTTTGTCTCACTTCTTGGGAAAATGGTTAGAATGATTTTTTTTTTGAGGGTACCAAAACAGCTCTATCGTTAGATATTTTTGCTCTGATTTCAGATTTGAATAGCAGAAAAGTAGAGGAAGTGTTCAAACACACACTTTGAAAGTGGTCAAAGTAGCAGATTTGTGTCAAATGTTATATTGTTGTTTACAGTGAATATAATAGAATGTTGGAAGTCAAGATGTCAAAATGGACCCTTTAGAATGTTGTGGAAATCCCATGAAAGTGATTTCCAATGCCTCGCAAAGAAGGGCACCTATTGGTAGGTTGGTACAAATAAAAAAAAGCAAACATTGAATATCCCTTTGAGCATGGTGATGTTATTAATTACACTTTGGATGATGTATCAATACACCTAGTCACTACAAAGAAACAGGCATCCTACCTAACTCAGTTGCCGGAGAGGAAGGAAACCGCTCAGGGATTTCACCATGAGGCCAATGGTGGCTTTAAAACAGTTACATTGTTTAATGGCTGTGATAGGAGAAAATTGAGGATGGATCAACAACATAGTTACTCCACAATACTAACCTAATTGACAGAGTGAAAAGGAAGCCTGAACAGAATAAAAATATTCCAAAACATGCATTCTGTTTGCAACAAGGCACTAATGTAATACTGCAAAACATGTGGCAAAGCAATTAACTTTTTGTTCTGAATACAAAGTGTTATGTTTGGGGCAAATCCAATACGTCACTGAGTACCACTCTCCATATTTTCAATCATAGTGATGGCTGCATCATGTTGTGGGTATGCTTGTAATCTTTAGGGACTGGGGAGTTTTTCAGGATAAAAAAATAATTGGAATGGAGCTAACCACAGGCAAACTGGGGTTTCTTACCAAGAAGACATTGAATGTTCCTGAGTGGCCGAGTTACAGTTTTGACTAAAATCTACTTGAAAATCTAACCTGAAAACAGTTGTCTAGCAATGTTCAACAACCACTTTGAAAGAGAGAAGAATTTAGAAAATAATAAATGGGCAAATGTTGCACAATCCAGGTGTGGAAAGCTCTTAGAGACTTACAGACTCACAGCTGTAATTACTGCCAAAAGGTGCTTCTACAAAGTATTGACTCAGGGGTGTGAACACTTACGTAAATTAGATATTTCTGTATTTCATTATCAATACATTTGCAAAGATGTCTAAAAACACGTTTTTGAATTCAGGCTGTAACACAACACAATATGGAATAAGTCAAAGGGTATGAATACTTTCACTGTATATTTCCCGGACTCTGACAAGGCTCATTCTAATATTTCTTAATTTCTACATATATATATATATATATATATATAAAATATATATTTGTTAACATTTATTTAACTAGGCAAGTCAGTTAAGAACAAATTCGTATTTACAATGACGGTCTACACCGGCCAAACCCAGACGACACTGGGCCAATTGTGCGCCACCCTATAGGACTCCAAATCGCGGCCGGTTGTGATACACCCTGGATTTGAACCAGGGTGTCTGTAGTGATGCCTTTAGCACTGAGATGCAGCACCTTGGACCGCTGCGCCACTTGGGATTATGTGTGTATTGTTTTATGTTACCTGGCATTAATTACTGAACTGTTGGAGCTAGAAACACAAGCACTTGCGTGCACCTGCGATATCATCTGCAAATCTGTGTATGCGACCAGTGAACTTGATTAGATTTGATTCGATTTGTTAAAGCGCTGTCGGGTGAATGCAGAACAGGGTAAAACCACACATACACAGATCTCAACTAAGAAACTGCATTAACTTGATAAACTGCATTAATTTCCTCATTAAAAGTGTCTTGGGAAAATAATGTAGTTGGTGAATGGATGTATAAAATAGGCATTTGTGAACATCATATAGCCTACACCAGTGATCACCAACCAGTCAATCTTCAAGACATTCCACACCAAACATTTCTGTAGAGAAAACGACGATAAAGGCTTGCGCTCCTTTTAAAATGTGATTTGTGTTGCGCTGTTGGCGGTAGGTGCTGTCACCGGTTAAGCAAAGTCGCCCCATTTTGAACCATTCCATTTGTTTGAAAAGACAAACCTACCAGGCGGACCGAGTGACTGCGCCTACTGCACTGGCCAATCAGATAGCTCAAATCACTGTGCCAACAGAGCTTCCACAGTAAAGTTTGATACTAGCCTACGTAAGACTTAATAACTTTTAAAACCATGACCACAGAGCCTGTCAAAGAATACAGTAAAGAGCTGCTGTTTTTATGAGTGAGTTTGTGTCAAAAATAAAAATAATTCAGCACCATTGCAAAACATAAAATGCTCTTCTCTACTACTTCCACTCGCGATGCAGCTGCAATGAATGAGTAGCCAAGTGTATTGCTAGCCCTGCGGTTTTTTATTATTATTAGTCCATCGTCGTGTCTACTTTAAGAGGAATATTTCACTTTCGACTCGAGTTTCGCCATCAGGTGGAAGACGGTGTCCCCTCTCTCTGTTCAGTCTCACCAGAGGAAAAGTAGGAGAGAGCAGTGACTGTGAGAAGTGGACCCTCTGCTGTTCTCTCCCTCCACTGAGACTAATGCTGTTTTCGAAACAACTGGGAACTCTGAAAAAATTGAGATCCAACTGGAAAGAATAGCTTTGAATGAATTCCAAGTCAGAAATTCTGGCATCTTTCTAGACCTCAGACTTTCCAACCTGAAGATTACTGACATCATGATTTGACCTAGTTTTTCCCCCGAGCTCCCATTTGTATTGAAAGCACCATGACAATCAGATGCAGGTACCATCAGTCCAGTAAAATAAAAAAGCAAATTATTTCAATTTATGCTAAGAAAGTTGCTACACCAACTGATCTATTTTGTAAACAAAGCTTGAGTTTTGAAATATGGTCTGAGAATAACAAATATTGGCAGGCCAGGCATATAGCCAGTATGCTGTGATAATGTATTAGTCCTACTGCCCAAACCTCATTCCTACAAAACTGTTAAGTAATGTTTTTTTTTTTTTAATTCTGAGCGATAGATCAATGAAAGTGATCTTGAATAGGTTGGTGACCACTGGTCTACACAGTATTGTAGGATGCATTATTCTACCCAGGAATATTCAACACTGGAATCTGTGACTCTTGTTAATCCAAATGTTCTGCTGACAACAATGAAAGTTAATCTTTTAATGCAGGGTTTGATCTAAACGTCAGAAGCTATCGAGTCAAATGGTTACTTTCTATGTTATAGAGTGGAATGGTTTTTCTGCTGGTGTATCCTGAGGTAGCTCCTATCTGAAAATCTCTTCCCGCAGGGCGTACAGGCGAACAGCCTCGCTTCAGTGTGGATCTTCAAGTGCATCTTCAGATGGTGCTGGTGGGAGAACCTCTTCTCACACTGGGGGCAGCTGTAAGGTCTCTCTCCTGTGTGGACCCTCTGGTGCCTCTTCAGGTCACCAGCCTGGGCGAAACACATGTGACACTGGGTACAGCTGAATGGTTTCTCCCCTGTGTGGACCCTCTGGTGCCTCTTCAGGTTGCCAGCCTGGGCGAAGCGCATAGAACACTGGGTACAGCTAAAGGGTTTCACCCCCTGTTTTTTGCCAGATGTTGCTTCCCCTCCCAGAGCCTGTGCTCTAGCCCTGTCTTTTGAGTTCAATGCCTGATCCAAAAGGGCACAGCCGTGTGAATCGGAAGGCCCCATTGACGTGGACACTGGGTCGCGATCCCGGAACGGGTGGACGACATTTGGATTTGTCTCTAAGCTTTCCCTGTAATCTAAGAAATCTCTGCCTTGTGAGTGTCTGTCTCCTAGGTGACTATTTGCATTCCATGTGGGAGGAGCGTCGCCCTCCACTTTCACAGTCACTTCGTCTACGACTATAACCTCTCCTTTCTTATCTAGGCAGCCTTCAGAGTATGCACTACTACTGTACCGGTTCCAGTCCCCTCTAGACAGATCATTCTGTGTCTCTAAATCCAAGGATACGTTGCCAGGGTCCATCTCTGTAGCGTAACTACAAGACAGGTCATCAATGCCTGTGTATAACACCTCACCATCTCCACGAGAATGAACCGTCCTCTGGACCTGGTGAAATATCGGTAAGTATTCTGAACCAGAAACAGGAGGACAGCCCAATGGCCCCAGCCCAAGTCTCTCTGGGTCTGATCCATGGTCAGGTCCTGTGTGTAAGAGCCTGTGTGTTACAGTTAAAGTCTCAGTGTCCGTCTCTGACTTTAGGACAGCGTTTGGTGTTCCACAGACCTCAGTGACAATGCGTTGGTAACTGGACTGCGCTGGGGCAGTGTCCTCCGTGGCTACAGGGGGCATTCCAGTCGGTACAGTCTGGATGTCTCTGCTTTGCTGTGGGTCCTCCTCTCTTTCAGTCTTCTCCTGCTTGACCCCAGGACCAGCAGCCTCTGCATCTGCAGACTGACACAAGAAGAGGTTGTTACCATTAAATTAGTAAAATTTGATAAATGTTGTAGGGAAGAAAGCTCCCTTTTGGCAGATAAATAAGGATGTACATGTAAGCAAGTGAATAGCCGGCCACATTTGATTCACAAAGTAACTGTAGTTTTTTTATGTAACACTATTACACGAACCTCTATCACGATAACCGGCTGGGTTGAGGTTCCACTCCCCTCATCAACAATGATTGGTTGGTCATCTCTCCATGTATTGTGTCCCACTGGCTTCACAAAACTCCTGTGGCCTCCAGTGAGATGTCCTTCACCTGAGAGAGTGATTGGGAGAAAAGAGATGGTTAGGTTAGCTAATGTTAGCTAATGCTCAATGCTGTATTGTACTCTATTGACAGTTTTGAAACTGACTATAATTGGTAAGGATAACGCTTCTCATAAATTATTGATATACTATTTATTGAGAAATGTATTGTTTGATGCATCACAATGTTTTCATTGAGTTAATAATAGGACATGCAGTAAATCAAGAATTTGATAAGAATATGGTTAAAATATCATATTGTCTTTGCTCAAGATAACTAAGTAATCAGGCGAATTATTGCATACTATCCAAAATATGACCAAGACCCAATTCTGAGGAACACATGTGCAGAGGTGAACGGTGCGACAGGCACTGAGCTATATATGAACCGCGACAGGCCGCACAAGCTCGGCCTTCTGCAACATGTACAGTACCTCTTGCCATTCCTCTGTGTCTGTCGACGAGCTTGACACTACTGGGACGACTGGCGAGGACGCGCTCCCGTGCCACCTTCAGTTCGAATAGCTGTAGTTTCCTTCGCAATGCCCTGTTTTCTTTCTGGCTTTGAGACATTTCCAAACGAAACACTGCATAGTCGTCGTCTACGAGTTTACAGACCTCTGCCACGGCTGCATTCGCTAGCACCTCCATGATGGAGGCTATTTGAGTGTGAAAAACCATACTGTTAGCCATCGTTAGCTAACGTTATCCGCTAACTAGCTGGCTAGCGTTACCTCGACAATCGATAACATCTGTCAACCAAGTGCTGTAAGTATGTGATGTTGTGCAGTTAAATTGCTCATTTTGAGTTCCATGGTGTTAATAAACGTATAAATAACAACTCTAACGTGGAAATTGTTCTTGGTCGCTGTTCTTTTCCGGTTACACTTCTTCTTTGGGTTTTATGTCGAACTACACGCAAAAAGATGTATTGTCGCCACCAACTGTGCGGAATTAAATAAAAGATCCCAAAATACTAAATTAATGTGGATAAAAATACTGACTACCCGAAATCTCCCATCAACATGATCCTGTCTTCATCTGTTTAAATCAATAATCCATGTCTGATCCCTACACCGGCTCAGGAGCCTGGGAGGATAGCACGTCTTCCATCTGCAATAACCCTGGTAAATCTTCCGCTGTGAATTACTAAAGACCCAGATACTTTTCCTGCTGCAGCTACAATGAGTTCCTTTCTACTTGAGCTGTGCAGCTTCACAGCTGCAATGAAAGCCACAAAATCCACTTTCTTTACATACAGCAAGTCTGGTTCTCTTGGTTGACAAATAGGCCTATTGACTATGAGCATTGATGCATCAACTACAGTACCATTTCTTCAACTTCACTTGCTCACTCAATTATTTTGATTGCCTAGGAGCTCAGATGTACCGCCCTAACTTTTGCCACCTCAACCTCCTTCACCCTTACAGGGCACTCCACAAACTCTGGGCCATGATCCCAACCACAATTGCAACAAGGCCATTCTTCACTCCGATCTGTATACTCCACCCATCTGCACACACTTGAAACATGGCCATATCCTATACAATTTTTACACTGTTTTGGTGATAAAAGCTCTTGCTGCGTAACTCATATACCTCAGCTTCACATGCGTAGGGAGGTGCTCATCATCAACAAACAATAGAACCGACTAACTTTCTTCAATTGTTCCTTCCGCTTTGCAGGTCAAGCGACGGGCACGAACCACACCTTGGATTCCTGTCACAAGGTTTTCCTCCCTAACTTCCATCGACACCCTGGAGACACCCTACTTCGGAGTTCAAAGCACGATACTTCGGGTGACTCGATTCTTGTGAGACCCACTGCCCTCTTCCTCTGTTCCTCAGACACAAAATTAATTAAGCCCACTCCTGGTCACTCTGATTGAACTTTTATCAACATACGATTCACCCTCTTCGAGACCCCGAACGGATATCCCAGATAAACATCATCATCAAAAAATCTATAAAATATATTATCTTCCCCCTTTAATTATTGACACTTTTTCATTTTTTTCATTCCATTCTTCGACACTACTGTTGTCCATTCCTCTCCTTCAACTCCACTCGAAGCACTTTTCATTTCAAACTCGGTATTCACTTCTGCCATCACCGACGGTTACCTCTGTTTACTTCTTCTTCTATGATATAATGGCGGTCCGCAAACAAACATGAGCTCCACATTTCTAAATCCTCCTACTTAAGTAATTCTAAGAAAATAAAAAAGAGCCATACTAACTTTAAATAGACCCCCCCATCTTCCAAATCCCTTCCAAACCCTGTTAAGCCTCAATAACCCTATACATCGACCATAGACTTCAGACACAAACCATTCACATGCTTGGCAACCAGATGTAATGTACAATGGACTAGGTACAATCGGGCAAAAACCACCTCTTCCTTCCTAATCTGACTTTCTTCGGAGGGCATATCAATGCAGACCCTTGGTCTCATTGTCCCATCTCTTCTGCCACACATCAATCGAAATGGCTTTGATCTTACATTTGGCCTCACCTCTACCCAGTGGAACATTAATTTAAATTACATCTTGTTTCAAATCTCTTTTGGCTATCTGGTCTACAATTTCATTCCCTTCCACGACCAAATGGGCTTAGACCCAGCAGAATCTCACTACTATACCTAGGTTCTCAATTCTCCATAATAATATTAATGCCTCCAATTGTACATCACTCCTATTCGATTTGCCAGATGATAAACTATTCAATACAGACAGGGAATCTGCGCATACTATAATTCTGACAGGTTGTACATTCTCCACAGTTCAAATGAGTATACGGAAAGTTCATCTGTTAGTCTTCTACATATCTGCACATCAAATTCAGGAACGTAATCGCCTGTTCCTGTGCGCCTACTAGCTGGGTCCTTGGATCCATCTGTGAAAAGCCGTAAAAATGCATAAAAACTAATACCAATGTAATTGTCAACCAGTTTCCCTATATCACTGACTTCTGACCTATCTTTTCTTTTCTCTACCAAGGTTAGATCAACAACAGGATCTTGGAGTAACCACTGAGGAACATCCCCCTATCACCACAGAAGGGCCAACCTCCAATTCCCTCAGACCACTCATCAGCAAGCTTTCCAACTGTCCAACCAAAACCACTGCCTTGTCCACTAATACATTCCCAACAGTCATCTAGAACAGTAGCAGTGGGATGGTCAACCTCACAGCCTTTCAGCCTAACCCAATAAGCTAATTACCATTTTTTACACTGAATATCCGAAAGCATCTCACCTACCTCCACTAGTAAGGCACATGCAGATGTTGATTTAAATGCACCAATACATATCCTGAAAGCTGTATACTGGATTCTGTCCAGCCTCTGAAGCCAAGTCTTCGCCGCTGTTCCATAAACTATACACCCGTAATCAATTGTCGTTCTGATCAGAGCTCTATAAATATCCATCAACGATTGTCTATCAGCACCACATTTATAACCAAAGACCAAGCGCATAAGATTCACCACCTTCTTACACTTTTTTTTCAACATTTGACATGGTATTTCCATGTATATCGCTCATTGAGCCATAGACCCACATATTTGTACTTAGAAACCCTCCCCATAGGCTGACCTTACAGAAACAACTGTATATTCTCAGCAACTTTCTTCTTAGAGAGGAACATACAGCAAGACTTTCGCCACTGACAATTTAAAACCCCAGTCAATTGACCATCTTTCAAAATCCACTATAGCTTGTTGAATAGATTGTCACATGAGAGATATTCCTTGTCCCCTTTCAAATAGCTCTATCATCAGCATATACGTAAGCCCCAATAGCCCAACCTACATTCAAAAACACATTGTTAATCATAATATTGAACAAAATAGGACAGATCGATCGCACTGCCTTGAGGAATACCATTGTCAACTCCACAGGCATCAGATAAAATGGATCCTATTTTAACTAAAAAAAAGAGCGATTAAATAAGAACACCAAAACTCAGTTGTATATTCTCCCACCAATACCAAGTCTATCCATCTTAATCACATTGTATTGTATGCCTTTTCAATGTCAAAAAAGACAGTAGCCATTACTCCATGACCAGAGTTTTTTCAACTTCATTGTTCACCTTTACTAATGCATCCAAAGTAGATCTACCTTTATGGAATCCACTTTGCCATTGACTCAATAAAAATCTATGTTCCAGGAAATCTGACAATCATCTTTTCCATCAGTTCACACAATTTAGAGATCAGTGCTATTGGTCTAACTATCAGCACATGAAGTGTCCACTCATCCACTTCACTCACGGGCACATGCCTTCAGAAAGTATTCAGACCCCTTGACTTTTTCCACATTTTGTTACATTACAGCCTTATTCTAAAATGGATTAAATAAAACAAAACCCTCACCAATCTACACACAATACCACATGTTTTAGAAATTTTTGAAAATGTATTACAAATAAAAAACAGAAATATATTATTTACATAAGTATTGCGATGAGACTCGAAATTGAACTCTGGTGCATCCTGTTTCCATTGATCACTCTTGAGATGTTTCTACAATTTGATTGGAGTCCACCTCTGTTAAATTCAATTGATTGGACATGATTTGGAAAGGCACACACCTGTCTATATAAGGTCCCACATTGAAAGTGCATGTCAGAGCAAAAACCAAGCCACGAGGTTAAAGGAATTGTCCGTAGAGTTCCAAGACAGGATTGTGTCGAGGAACAGATCTGGGGAAGGGTACCAAAATATTACTGCAGCATTGAAGATCCCCAAGAACACAGTGGCCTCCATCATTCTTAAATGGAAGAAGTTTGGAACCACCAAGGCTCTTCCTAGAGCTGGGTGGAGAAGGGCCTTGATCAGGGAGGTGATCAAGAACCAGATGGTCACTCAGAGCTCCTCTGTGGAGATGGGAGAAACTTCCAGAAAGACACCATCTCTGCAGCACTCCACCAATCAGGCCTTTATGGTAGAGTGGCCAGACAGAAGCCACTCCTCAGTCAAAGGCACATGACAGCCCGCTTGGAGTTTGCCAAAAGGCACCTAAACCATGAGAAACAAGATTCTCTGGTCTGATGAAACCAAGAATGAACTCTTTGGCCTGAATGCCAAGTGTCACGTCTGGAGGAAACCTGGCACCATCCCTACGGTGAAGCATGGTGGTGGCAGCATCATACTGTGGGGATGTTGTTCAGCAGCAGGGGTTGGGAGAGGCAAAGATGAACAGAGCAAAGTACAGAGAGATCCTTGATGAAAACCTGCTTCAGAGTGCTCAGGACCTCAGACTGGGGTGAAGGTTCACCTTCCAACAGCACAACGACCCGAAGCACACAGCCAAGACAACGCAGGAGTGGCTTCGGGACAAGTCTGAATGTCCTTGTGTGGCCCGTACTTGAACCCGATCTAATATCTCTGGAGAGACCTGAAAATAGCTGTGCAGCAACACTCCCCATCCAACATGACAGATATTGAGAGGATCTGCAGAGAGGAATGGGAGAAACTCCCCAAATTCAGGTGTACCAAGCTTGTAGCGTCATACCCAAGAAGACTCAATGCTGTAATCGCTGCCGTGCTTCAACAAAGTACTGAGTAAAGGGTCTGAATGCTTATGTAAATGAAACATTTCTAAAAACCTGTTTTTGCTTTGTCATTATGGAGTATTGTGTGTAGATTGAGGGGGGGGGGCGATTTAATCCATTTTAGAACAAGGCTGTAACGTAAGAAAATGTGGAAAAAGTCAAGGGGTCTGAGTACTTTCCGAAGGCACTGTATACATCTGTAGCACTCAAAATCAGAGAGGTCACAGAGGCAGAACATACAGTGGGGCAAAAAAGTATTTAGTCAGCCACCAATTGTGCAAGTTCTCCCACTTAAAAAGATGAGAGAGGCCTGTAATTTTCATCGTAGGTACACTTCAACTATGATAGACACAATAAAAATGACATCCAGAAAATCACATTATAGGATTTTTAATGAATTTATTTGCAAATTATGGTGGAAAATAAGTATTTGGTCAATAACAAAAGTTTATCTCAATACTTTGTTATATACCCTTTGTTGGCAGAGGTCAAACGATTTCTGTAAGTCTTCACAACGTTTTCACACACTGTTGCTGGTATTTTGGCCCATTCCTCCATGCAGATCTCCTCTAGAGCAGTGATGTTTTGGGGCTGTTGCTGGGCAACACTGATTTTAAACTCCCTCCAAAGATTTTCTATGGGGTTGAGATCTGGAGACTGGCTAGACCACTCCAGGACCTTGAAATGCTTCTTACGAAGCCACTCCTTCGTTGCCCGGGAGGGGCACCAACTCTCCAACAGACTTTAAGCAATGATCACCAAACGTTTACCAGTCTGCTTTATGAAGGCCCCATCTTCTGAATGGTACTCTGCCTGGAATAGTAACATCATAGTTCATGGTACACCAAATCAGGAACAAATCATGGTACACCAAATCAGGAACAAATCATGGTACACCAAATCAGGAACAAATCATGGTACACCAAATCATGGTACACCAAATCAGGAAATGATCACTTCCAACACTAGAATCATTCATTACATTACATTCACACTTAGATGCAATAGAGTTAGAAGCCATTGTGAGGTCCAGGCAGGATGTAACCCCTCTAACAACATCAACTCTTGTGCCACATCCATCGTTAAGACATACTGATGCTCGTTTCCATCACATCTTCCACAATAGTACCATCAGCATCTGTTCTTCCTCATAAACTAGTTATGTGCATTAAAGTCACAGCACTATCTCTCTAGAGCCCAATTCTACTGATATTTCATCAAACATCTCTACAGGTATTTGATGACAAGTGTTGTAATTAAAAAAAAAAACATTTAATAGTACTGCCTGCACTGTATATTTTCACACATTCATATTCAGATGGGACAGGTGTATTACGATATACACGACCTTCCCTTATGAACGTAGCACAGCCACCACACTGTCCAGTTGTTCTATCAGAATTGATTGATCAATAACCAGGAAAAATAAAAACAAGACGTGGTCTAAGCCACATTTCTTGAACACATATCACATCAGGTTTGATCTCTAAATCAATGACATATTCCTTAAAATTCTGACCGTTAGCAATAAGGCTTCTGGAATTCCACTAAAGGATGACAATAACTCTATCATCACACTGAGACATTGCATCATTAGTATTATTGGGAATCAACATATCAACAATCATGGCGACATTAAAATCTTGTTACTCCTAAAAACCGTTGCTGCTTCCCACAGTGATCTTCAACCTGGCAGTTCTTCCTTCCACAAACGCCGCCAGGTTGATCACCTTTCCAATGACGGCTGTCTGATAAAACTATCAAAGTGTCCTTTGACACAACACATTTGTGAGAGCAAGATTTCTGAACAGGTCTCGTATCCATGTCAGGACCAACATAAGCAATATTTCCTACAGTAGGTCCACTTATTCCAGGAGTAACCCGATTATCTACATCATTCTGCCTAATTGTTCCACCAATCTGCCTTGCAGCCTCTGCATAAGATACATTATGAGTGATTTTATGTCTTTGGGCTTCTCTAGCCTCTTTCTGCACCTGGCATCCACCAAATGCTGCACCATGCCCCCACCACCACAGTTAACCTTGACATTGTTCACACATTCACCATAATCATGTCCTCACTTGGCACATCTTTTCTTTACTTTGCACAGAGCTGCTACATGTCCCATTCTTTGGCATTTAAAACACCTTAAAGAAGGTGGGACCAACTCTCTAACAGTGAAAGTCAGGAAGCCCATCTGTACTTTCTTAGGCAAAACCTTCTCAAACATTAATAGTACTGACAGGCTTTCACTTCTTTGCCCCTCTTTCTTACTTTACAGCATTTTGGCTTCAACCACTCTGCCCCCTCTCAGTGGCATCCCGTCATTCAGGGCAGTTTTGAGCCCCACCTGTTGTGCTCCATTGAAAAGGAAGGTGGCGCGGCGGTCGTTGTGGGCAAATTTTGTTATCAAATTCTGACATTGTCTGGATTTATGGTGCATTTAACACAACTGGGTACTCTGGAAAAAAAAATAAGGTTGAATTATGACGTCGGTGATCTTCAGGTCGGAGCTCTTGAAAGAGGCCAGAATTCCCGACTTGGAATTCCGAGTTGGATGACCGTTCAAAATGAATTTTCCCAGTCAGAGCTCATTTTTTCAGAGTTCCCAGTTGTCTTGAACTCAATGAAGTTTGAGATTTCCACTTCTCTGACTTTCCAGTTGTTTTGAACATGGCAGAAGTCATGCTGGATTGACAGCATGGCCAATTTATTCCACTTTTTCTGGCCCATTGTGTTTAATGTTTCTCCTTTTAAGCTTGGGAAAAGACACCCTAAAACCCAGACTTGGACCACACACTGAATATCAGTTGCAGTTGGCAACTGATTCCTTCCAAAACACTCATTGTTGAATTTGCGATTTCCAACTTGTTGTGTAATGTTTATGTCCAATGGCCGATGGTAATTTCTATCCACCTTTTCTTCCCAATTTCATGATGACGATCTTGTCTCATCGCTGCAATTTCCGAACAGGCTCGGCAGAGGCGAAGGTCAAGTCATGCGTCCTCTGAAACATGACTTGCCAAACCACACTTTTGAACACCCACTTGCATAGCCCGGAAACCAGCCGCACCAATGGGTCTGAGGAAACACTGCAGGTGCCCAGCATGCAACAAGGAGTAGCTAAAGAGTGAAAGCCTTTTTGGAAGGGCACTTCTAATGTAACTCTATACTATGGCATTACCAAAAGGGGCTTGAATTTTCAAGCTTAACCCATCGATTTTGTGGTGACTCAAGAAAGCAAAAAACGAGACCATGTTTTTACATGATTTGCAAACCGATATGTGATACGTATTAATGCCAAAATAACATGCAAAACAAGGCAACAACAGAAAAGTATATCCACTACCATTCAAAAGTTTTGGTTCACTTAGAAATGTCCTTGTTTTAAAAAACAAAAATAAATTTTGTCCACTAAAATAACATAACATTTATCAGAAATACAGTGTAGACATTGTTAATGCTGGAAATGACTATTGTAGCTGGAAACGGCAGATTTTTGTATGGAATATCTACATAGGCGGACAGAGGCCCATTATCAGCAACCATCACTCCTGTTAGCTAATCCTAGGCTAATTGATCATAAGAAAACCATTTTCAATCATGTTAGCACAGCTGAAAACTGTTGTCCTGATTAAAGAAGCAATAAAACTAAGCCTTTAGAATAGTTGAGTATCTGGAGCATCGGCATTTGTGGGTTCGATTACAGGCTCAAAATGGCCAGAAACCAAGAACTTTCTTCTGAAACTCGTCAGTCTATTCTTGTTCTGAGAAATTAAGGCTATTCCATGCGAGAAATTGGCAAGAAACTGAAGATCTCGTACAACGCTGTGTACTACTCCCTTCACAGAACAGTGCAAACTGGCTCTAACAAGAATAGAAAGAGAAGTGGGAGGCCCCGGTGCACAACTGAGCAAGAGGACAAGTACATTAGAGTGTCTAGTTTGAGAAACAGACGCCTCACAAGTCCTCAACTGGCAGCTTCATTAAATACTACCCGCAAAACACCAGTCTCAACGTCACCAGTGAGGAGGCGTCTCCGGAATGCTGGCCTTCAAGGCAGAGTTGCAAAGAAAAAGCCATATCTCGGACTGGCCAATAAAAAGAAAAGATTAAGATGGGCAAAAGAACACAGAACCTGGACAGAGGAACTCTGCCTAGAAGGCCAGCATCCCGGAGTCGCCTCTTCACTGTTGCCGTTGAGACTGGTGTTTTGACAAAATCTGCATCCCTTTTAGACAAAACCCCTAACCTGCTACGAATAAGTCACTTCCGGTCATAGCTATATACAACATTGTCAAAACCAAAACTAATGCTTCTTCTTCTTTGGTGTATTGGCGGAATGCGCTGTTCTTTGAAATACAGTACTGCCTATTACATCAAATCTCATGTGTGTTAGTAAGAACAGAGCAGAAATAGAATAAAATATAATACAATATAATGACTTTATTCCATCTACATCACCTCAGTAAGGTAAATAGTCAACTCTCCTTTATCTAGCCAAGGATTACTGTCTCTCTAAAAACAGGTATTTGCAAGCATGTTTCAAATTATTTAATAAAGAGTTAATGAAGCTAATTACCCTCCTAAACAGAAGTAAGGTTGTACACTCTGACCCTATATGTAGAGACCAAGTACATGTGCACTTTAGGTCATGTTTAATATTTCAGTCATCACACAACCTGAAGGTAGCTTAAAGACCAGTGGTCACCAACCTTTCCTGAGTCATGATCCCTTTTTCAGTCAAAAAGCAAGCACAGAGAATTTTTTTAATCCATTACTTTTTACATTAACCTCTGAAAAACAGTTTTGTAGGAATGAGGTTTGAGCAGTAGGCCTAATACATTATCACAGCATATTGGCTATATGCCTGGCCTGACAATATTGTTCTTCTCAGACCATATCATATTTCAAAACTCGAGCTGTGATCACAAAATAGATCAGTTCGTGTAGCACTTGCTGAGCATAAATTGAAATCATTTGTCAATATTTCGCTTTTTATTTTACTGGACTGATGGTACCTGCATCTAATGGCCATGGTGCCTTCAAGACAACTGTGAACTCTGGGGGAAAAAACGAGGTAAAATCATGATGTCTGTGTGTTAGAGGAATTCAATTCATTAACCAATTCAATTATAACAAAGCAACACACTTTGTCCGTTTCTAAGAATTTGTAAGGTTCTTATTTGCATGAAACAGGCAAAGATCAGTCTCAAAATTAATCAATAGCATTTATTCCCGAGAGCTCTGAGCATAATCACGTCATTAGTTTATATATTACACATAGCGTCATGTCTTACTAAAATGTCCCCCCCTCCTCCTGGATCATGACAAAGCAGCTTTTCAATTCAATTCCAACACATACACATTACTTATCTTCGGCTACCATATGTTACACAATCTACTGCACGCCCAACGGTTTCTCCCATCTCTGGTTGGGGACCAGACATCTTTCCTGTTGTTAGTTTCACTGTGATCACAAGTTGTCTGTTGACCCTTCCTCTTGGCCTATGTACCAACATATTCTTCAACAGACAACAGATAACTCTGTGAGTTATAACTCTACGCCAAATGTATACATTATTTAGTCATTATTGATAAAAATCCTTCAACACCGTGATCTTCAGGTCGGAGCTCTAGAAAGATGCCTGTTTTTGACTTGGAATTCCAAGTTCAAATCTAATTTTATTGGTCACATACACATATTTAGCTGATGTTATTGCGGGTGTAGCGAAATTCTTGTGTTCCTAGCTCCAACAGTGCAGTAGTATCAAACAATTGACAACAATACACACAGGGCAGCAGCCTCTAAGGTGTAGGGTTGAGTAGCAGGGGGGTAGCTAGCTAGTGATGGCTATTTAACAGTCTGATGGCCTTAAGATAGAAGCTGTTTTTCAATCTCTCGGCCCCAGCTTGGATGCACATGCACTGACCTTGCCTTCTGGATCCATAGACTATGGCCTCATGAATTTTCTTCTATGAAGTGTAACTCAGTAAAATCTCAGTAAAATCTTTGAAAGTGTTAACTTTATATTTTTGTTCAAAACAGCTCTGGCTGTCATCCACCATGTGGAAAACAGGTCGTGGCTCAGGTGGTTGATGTCCTTGATTATCTTTTTGGCCTTCCTGTGACATCGGGTGCTGTAAACAGACCGTTTACTGCAAACAGCTTGAGGTCAAGGACTGTAGACTAAAAACACTGACGTACACTCCCCTACATATTTATTTGAACATTGAAGCTAAAACTTTTAATTTGGCTCTATACTCCAGCATTTTGGATTTGAGATCAAATGTTTCATATGAGGGGATAATGTTGTGCCCAATATAAATGAATGGTAAATAATGTATTGTATTATTTTGGTGTCACTTTTATTGTAAATAAGTATATAATTTGTTTCTGAACACTGCTACATTAATGTGGATGCTACAACGATTGTGGATAATCATAAACGAATCGTGAAAAATGATGAGTGAGAAAGTCAAAGGCACAAAAACCATAGCCCTATGACATGCTAAACTCTCACCATTACCAATAACAGGGGAGGTTAGCCATTTTATTTTGAGTGGGGGTTTATGCCTCTGTAACCTTCTCACTCTTTCATATCTCCAGTTTGGTTCACGTTTTTAAGGACACACCTCAAATATTCCCATCTCAGCGAAAGCGAGTTGATGTTAAACAGGTAAATTAGCAACCCTGGCGCAAGGGATGGAAAATAGCAGAGTGCCAATTTCAAAAAGTCGAAATTGCCAATGAGCAATAGCGCCCTTAATGTCTTATTCAACCGGCTGTGTCCCACCCTTAGCCTCTGCCTTGCTCATGGGCACCGCCTTTCTCCTAAGGGCCTGTCTTGCTAACACATCTACTTCCCCAGTCTCTTCCACCCCCACATGGGCGGGGAAACAAGGCAAACTAATCTGTACACCCCATCTGCCTCACCGGGAATGAATTTGGAGTACCTCATATATCATGTCTTGTGTCCTCCGTGATCTGAATAACTTCACTTATCAATACTGCACACAAGTCCGAACACACAGCAACCCTCCCCATTGCAAGGACAACAGTACTGCCATCAGCTGTGAGGATTGAAAATATGCTTGGCCTATCATGAGGGTGTCTGTGTATGTTAGAAGGCTGTGGCTGCCCTTGGGTGTAGGCAGTTATCATGAGTTGTTGGGGGCACATGCAGAACATAGTGTTGCGAGAACAAACAGTATTTTGTTAGATAACAGGAGCCAGGTGTGTGATAACTGTATCGAGAGTATGAGCGCATAGATATTCTACACAGCAACAACGCCTGACCGCTGAAGCGCCTAGGGGCTGGGACCAGTTCATGCACCAACAATCAACGATAGGCTGAGTGAGTTTAAACCACTTCCAGTCTCTACTCTGACAGGCCAGCTCGGAAGCAGGAACTACTTCTGTCAGAGTATTTTAGAAGATAATATTAGTGTGTTGGCTAGTTCTCTGTTCTACGCTGCGTGGTGTTACAGCGGACCCGTATATACGAATATACGGAAATTGCATTTGCCATTTATCGCTAGTGTTAAATAAAAAAACTTAAAGTAATATACTTAAATCAGTGACTCTGGTTCACAATTTTATCCTGATACCAGATTCGATTGACGCAACCCTTAACACAGCTCTCCCGTGTATACAGCCAGTTGGTCTCTGTGATAGATCTGCCGATTGCCATCTCACGATCTTTCACTACAAGTGAAGTGGACAAATGACCGGAAATGACCTGAAAAGAATGGCTGGTTAGATCCCATCAGTGGCAAGGACAGAAACCTATATAGGTTTGAAGGAAGCCAATAAAACCAAGGCCAATTTAAATTCTAAATGATAAATAGGCAGAGTCAACATATCAACAGGTTTGATCACCTATTTAAAAATGTTTGGTACATAAAAAAAACAGGTACCACATAATGTTGGGGTCTATCTGTTATGAATAGAACATCGGAAAAAACAAATTGAGGGAAAATGCAGTGTTACACTTCAATGACAGTGTTTCTGTTATGCTAGCACACCAAACAACAAGTCTGTGTCATCTGAGAATGTGAAAGGACACCGAAAGAAAACGCTTACCTCAAGACACATGATAACTATAATATGTCAGCTAAAGGATGGTTCCCAAATATCCCCTGAGTACATCTCAAGCCACACTACTATGATTTCTCCCCATTGTGGACACTCCTGTGTCTGATAAAGCTACTCAGGAAGGAGAAGCTCTTGTAACATAGTTTGTACTTGAAAGTCCTTGGTGTGAACTGTCTGGTGCCTCTTTACATAGTTCACCCTCAGCACAGCGCTTCCCACACGTGGGGTAGGGTTACGGCTTGTCAGCGTCCGTCCTAATGCTCGGTGTCTTACGTTGTGACCCAATGACACTAGAGCTCCCTCCTTGACCTCTAGCCATTGTTTGGGTGTTGTTGGGATGGTGTGCTGTGTTATAGGCTAGGTACCACTTGTGATGAAAGCCCATCCTGACCCTGTCTGTATTGGTGGGGTAACCATGAGGTAACTGAGGAAGGCTAGACCCAGGACCAGGCTTTCTATGAACCCAGTCACCAGGCATTAGACGAGACCCTGAAGGAGAAGACAGACTTCCTGTTAGACTATCCCCAGGGGGGTCTCCCACCACTCTCTGTGAAGGCTGAAGCCCAGGGTGACCTGCTCTGTTCATCATGGATACTGTGGTGTTTGTATCAGAGGAACAGGAGGGTCTATCTCTATCAGCCCTAGGCCCTGCTTCATCCCTGCACTGAGAATGTGAGGAGAAGAGTCTGGGCTGCAGACTGGATCCCTGACTGGAGCCTCTGTCTCTCTGATGACCACCAGGACTGAGGTTGTTCAGTCCACCTGTCCACTGGTTGTGTTCTGTGTGGTGGTGGAGTCTCTGTCCCTCGTAGTTCGGTCCTGATTCTGACTTCTCTATCTCTACGACTGTGATTCAATTACCTAATAATATGTAGCCATTGGAGTTTATTATAAAAAATACCCTTGCTTTGATAAAATACAATTTAGAATACTTTGGAAAAGGTTCTACATTACACTCATCTTTATGTTCTTATCTCAATCTTTCTTATTCTTAACTTCCTGTCACGTAAACATGAAATAAGGCACAATCATTTCCTCATTATAAAACATCAGCATCAAACATGACAGGTTGTCAACTCTTCATCAGTGAAGGATTTTTTACAGACACCATCACACCAACCATATCGACTCCGTATCATCATACTCATTCTTTCCTCAGTTCACCTCATCCAGTTCCCTATACATCCAAAACTAACAGAATTAACTACAAACTAACTAGTACTACATAACATGTCAAATACTCTATACATGGATCTTGTGCATTTTCTGCTGGTGTATCCTGAGGTAGCTCTCCTCTCCCATGTGGACCTTCAGGTGCATCTTCAGCTGGTCCTGGCGAGAGATCCTCTTCTCCCACTGTTGGCAGCTGTAGAGTTTTTCCCCTGAGTGGACTCTGTGGTGCCCCTTCAGGTGGTTCTGGTGAAAAAAATCACAATTGTGTTCTTAGTTCTTCAAAGTAAATAAGGCATATTTTTATGACTGAATACCAAATATCAATCTTAGATCGTGTATTTTCAGGTAAAGCAACTGCTCTCTATCCCTCTCGTCGCGCCTTCTTTGGTCTCTCTCTCTTGTCTCAGACCAGACAAGTAGGCATGCAATGGATTATGGTCATTGTAGTTAATTACCACGTTTTCTGTGCTAAACTACAGAAAATATTGTCCTGTTGGAAACTACAACTCTACTACATTGCACAATTTGGGCTTGATCTGACTTCTCTAGAGACACTGCTGCATTGCGGTCACAGAAAAAAACTAATGGAATTCAAATAATTGAACCAACATCAGTCAATTAGTTGTTTAAAATTGGAAAAATAATCTACATTTCTGTTAATTGCACAGTACTACTGGTTGGAGAGCATGTTCTCACACAGGGGGCCGCCAAATTCTTTCTCCCCTGTGTGCATCCTCTCGTGGATCTCCAGCTGTTTGGGGAAACTGAAGGTTTTCCCACAGAACAAACACAGGAAGCACTTCTCTTTGCCACAGGATCTGCTGATTGCGTTACTACTATTGTCATTTGTCAATGGGCTTGTGTAGCTATTTAGTGATGAGGCACTGGCATTGTCTGAGGTCTGGTTTAACATTAGGAGAGTGTGAGGAGGATGAAGGCCAGGGAGTGTCTGTGTTGTCGCAGGGTCCATGTTCCAGTTGATAGATCCTATAGAAGGCAGGCTGAAGGCAGCACCTGTTAGGGGGTTAACCTGAGGCACCATCAGTCTCTCTGAATCACAACAATAGGAGCAGGACGGAGCATCGTTAGCCGAGTCTGTGACTGTTCTCTCCCACCAAATAAGACACTTCTCCATCGACCAAACCTACACCTCACTCTGGTCTCAGCCAGTCTGTTGTCATGGACACTAAGTTTGGTTGTTGTTTTGTAATCAACTGTGTTTCTGGTTGTGGTTAACAGTGTTGTTCCCCAGCCCAGAGTTGAAGACGCTGTCCCATCCACTGACCTCCACTATGTCGCCTCTGGTCCTGGCCTGCTCAGTGATGCCGTCCCCCAGGCCCTTGGCTTCACCGGTCTGGGAATCCAAAATGGCCTCCCAGTCTCCTCTGTTAGCCTCCAGCCAACCACCTGCAGGAAGAGGTTCGAAAATAGACTTTACAAACATGACAGAGAACATTCTACATGTGGAGATTTTTGAGTCAAGTACCTGGTGAAGTTCATCCATTATAATGTGTTTTTCTATGTAAACATAAGTTGTGTTGATCAGCACTCCTACTCAGAAGCTTTGTGGATACAGGCCCTGACCTAATACCATTCAGATAGTAGTTCACAGTAGGCTCACCTTAGTGAGACTGTGTGTGGTCCTGTGCTGCTCAGCTGGTTACTCTGTGGGTTCAGGAGGAGGTGTAGTCTGGGTGTCCTCCATGACCATGGTCCCCTCAGGGTTCCCCAGAACCTCCTCACACCCCTCCTCCTTCACCAGCAGCACCTCTGGACCCTCCTCTTCCTGGAAGAGAGTTGTAATACAGATTACACAGACATACACTCCCTCAAGTACACACACACACAAGAGATAATAAACACACTTTTAAAATGTGTTTCTCCATCTCTACTACATTTGAGTCCTATACTGTAGTTATAGAATGACTTCACTGTTAAACTCATCATAGTGGACATAAATATGATGTGGATAAAAATAGTCAAAAGTCATCAGACAAACCTGACTAAACTATAATGACGTGTACAGTAGGTGTTTGTTAGTGTCTGGGTATGTGTAGGTATATTTAGTAAGTGTATATTGGTTATAAAGTGCTCTTGGGTGTATGTAGAATAGGGTGAGATCAGGTGTGATGTATACTAAAGAGAGTCAATGAAAGTCAGAGTGAAAAGTCCCATTTTGTGTTTATTAAACATAAACAAGTGTTAAATATATCATATGAAAACCACACATACACATCTCAACTAAAAATATGCAAGAACTTAAAAAATGTAAATAGTTTAATGGAAGTAATCAAATAGGCATTTGTGAACATATATCCTACACAGTACAAACACTATGTATCAGACTTTAGGCCTATATGCCTTATATATCACACAATGTCTGGATGCAATATTCTACCCAGGAATATTCAACAATGAAATCTGTTACTCTCGTAATTCCAAATTCATCAGTGGATCTTTTCTGCTGACAATACAAATGAATATTTCTCTTTAATTCAAGATTTGATCTAAACCTCAGAAGCTATGGAGTGCAATGTTACTTTCTATGTTATAGAGTGGAATGTTTTTTCTGCTGGTGTATCTTGAGGTAGCTCCTCTCTGAGAACCTCTTCCTGCAGTGTGTACAGGCGAACGGCCTCTCTCCCGTGTGGACTTTCAGGTGCATCTTCAGTTTGTCCAGACGGGAGAACCTTTTCTCACACTGGGGGCAGCTGTAGGGTTTCTCCCCTGTGTGGACCCTCTGGTGCCTCTTCAGGTCACCAGCCTGGGCGAAGCACATGTGACACTGGTTACAGCTGAAGGGTTTCACCCCTGTGTGGAACCTCTGATGAATCTCCACCTTCTGGAGGCAGCTGAAACCTTTGTTACAGAACATGCAGAGGAACCGTTTCTCTTTACTACTGTCTGATGTTGCTCCCCCTTCCCGAGCCTGGGCTGTAGCCCTGTCGTTTGAGTTCAATACCTGATCAAAAAGGCTGTGTGAATCGGAAGGCCCCATTGATGTGGACACTGGGTCCCGATCCTTGAGTGTGTGTAAAGGGGAGTGGGTCGCGACATTTGGATTTGTCTCTAGACTTTCCCTGTAATCTAAGAAGTCTCTGCCTTGTGAGTGTCCGTCACCTAGGTGACTATCTGCATTCCATGTGAGAGAAATGTCGCCCTCCATTTTCACAGTCACTTCATCAATGACTATAACCTCCCCTTTCTTATCTAGGCACCCTTCAGAGTGTACACTACTAGTGTACCGGTTCCACCCCCCTCTAGACAGATCATTCTGTGTCTCTAAACACAAGGGCATGTTGCCAGAGTCCATCTCTGTAGAGTAAGAACAAGACGGATCACCATCTCCACGGGAATGAACCGTCTTCTGGCTCTGGTGAAATACTGGTAAGTATTCGGAACCGGGAGCAGGAGGACAGCTGAGTGGCCCCAGTCTCTCTGGGTCTGATCTGTGGTCAGTTCCTGTGTGTAATAGCCTGTGTGTTTCAGTTAATGTCTTGGTGTTGGTCTCTGACTTGAGGGCGAAGTTCGGCATTCCACTGACCTCCGTGATGCAGTGTCGGATCCTGGGCTGGACAGGGGAGGTGGGGTCCTCCGTGGCTACATGGGGCGCACCAGATGCTGCTCCAGTCTGGATGTCTCTGCTGTGCCATTGGTCCTCCTCTCCTTCAGACCCCTCCGGCTTGACCCCAGGACCTGCAGCCTCTGCATCTTCAGACTGACACATGAAGAGAGGAGTTTATTACCGGTACATGAGTTGAATTGGATAACAACGTCGTAGGGAATGTGCTCTAACCTCTATCACAATAACGTGCTGGGTTGAGGTTCCACTCCCCTCATCAACAGTGATTGGTTGGTCATCTCTCCATGTATTGTGTCCCACTGGCTTCACAAAGCTTCTGTGGCCTCCAGTGAGATGTCCTTCACCTGAGAGAGTGATTGGGGGGAAAGAGGTGGTTAGTTTAGCTACTGTCAATGCTCAACAATATATTTATTGACAATGTCTACAATTGGCAAGGATGTAAGTTAACTTATTGATATACTATTTATTGATTGATGTATTATGTTCCATGCATCACATTGTTTTCATTGAGTAAATAATAGGAAATGCAGTACATGAAGAATCTGGTTATAATATCATTGTGTCTTTGTGCAAGATAGCTAAGTAATCAGGGGTCTTATTGCATACTATCCAAAAACTGACCAAGACCCAATTCTGGTTAACACATTTGAACACGTGTGCGCAGAGGGGATACATGAGCAGAGGGGAACCGGGCGAAACGCCCTGAGCTGTGAATCCGCACTCACATCGTGACGTATTTTACTAGGCCTTACATCATCTTCACCCAATCTCGTTCCACTACTGGACGGAGACAATGGCCTTTTCTCAGCTATTTCAATCAGGCAAATGAGGTTTACAGGTGGATCCCAAAATAAATGTGTAATGTGATAAAAAAAAATAAAAAAAATAAAGTTAACTGTGCAAGACATTTTATAGATAAAAGGTTAAGTAGCATATCGTTGTTAAATGTGTGCATGCTTTTCTCCTCTGAAAATACAATAGCTGTTTCAAAGGGGGTGTGGCAGATAAAGGCAATTTCTATAGGCAATCACATAGAGAAGTGCGATTAGACAATTCCTAAAACACTTTAGTCCTCACCTTTGTGCACAAAACACCAATTGAATTGTATTTAAAATATATATATATAATCACTCACAGCCAAAGATATTAACATTTTATATTCACCCAATGTCTGCCATGTTTTGGGATGACGTCGTCGCTGCTCCCTATGTGCTAGTGCGCATGTGACGTTAGTCTGTATAAACCGGGAAAACTACGGTCAGACATTTTAGATACAGTCTCCAGTTCTTATTATACGTCAGTGATTGACACGCTCCTCGACCACTTATCGGTTTCCGGATCACAGGGGAGAGGGACAACGATTACGATATACTGACAAGATACACATCTCTCAGTCCTAACAATGGGAGTTGTTGTCCACAAAGCGGCACGGAGGGCTGTCTAGTTCCCAACTATCCTTTCTTTGGATTGGTGGATACGTCTCATTATTGTAATCCTTTTTTGAATATTCGATGAGGGTTGTTGACGTCAACCGCCAGTAATTCAATGGAGAGAGAAGCTACACTACTAGCCTCATTACATTTATAATAGCCATCTTGAAACAATTACGATATAAAATGTCCCCCCCCAAAGTTGCCGGGATGTCACGTCGTACTTACACTCGTAACACCTTAAGCATTACGAAGCTTATATTCGACCAAACAAAACTCACGTAGCAAATAAGGCAGAATATTTTTTGTTGGCAAAATTCAACACTATCATTGACCTCCCTGCAAAAACTCATTGCTTGGTGGGCGAAAATGATCAAACGGAGGGAGACAGACTGGAGGGAGACAGCTTTTCCTCAGAGTTGGGCCTCTCTGTGTCAGATGCCAAGCATTTGCCAATAGCGCAGCTGTAGAACTTTGAGGATCTGAGGGCCCATGCCAAATCATTTCAGTCTCCTGAGGGAGAAGAGGCATTGTCGTGCCATCTTCACAACTGGGTTGGTGTTTGTGGACCATGATAATTCCTTAGTGATGTGGACACCGAAGAACTTGAAACTCCACTACAGCCCTGTCAATGAGAATGGGAGCATTTTGGTCCTTTATCTTGCTGACGTCAAGGGAGAGGTTTCCAGGTCACTGACCTCATCCCTATAGACTGTAGTGTTGTCACATTTTACAAATGATACCAGGCCTAGTATCGCAATTTCACGGCAGAAAAATTCAGTGGCTTAGAGTCCTGTTCGCCCCACCCCCTCCAATGCTTGTTCCCGTTTTCTAAACGTTACGCACGTGCTACACACAAAAAAACCTGTCACTGATATTCACACTTCTACTCAATACATATTGGATTTTTACAGTTTTCTTTGCTGTAAAGCTGCACACATGCCTGTCACAAAGCTGTTTTTCTTCTCTGGCACTGTTGTGTGACACAGAACTTGCAAAGCCTACCCAGACTGGCCTATGCACTGGTTATATCAAGGATGAAATTATATACAATGTATCAACATGGCTCACCTTCTGAGCTGCTCCAATGTATCAAATGTACAAATGTAACAACATACAACTGATCAGGGACTGCATCACAGCTAAATTCAATTTTTAAAAATGGAGGAAAAGATGAGCATTAAGAGCAGATGGAGAGAAGCAGGTAGGTGATGCCTGGAATGGGATTGGCTGATTAGAAGACACTAGTTGCTAAATTCCTATTGCCACTATGCTATATTTGACTGGGTAAATAACTTTATTTTGAGTTCATGTGGACCCAGTGGCTCAGACTTGAGCACTTCGAGTCCCAGTGCCCGAGTCCTGGTCCGACTTCAGCCACAGCAACTCGTGACTCGAGCACAGGGGAATCAAGGTTTAGTGACTCTACTACATCACTGGGGCGAAACACTGCTCTGCGCTTCTGTGTGTATTTTTGTTTTGTATGTAATGTGTATTATCTATGTAGCCTGAATTAGGAATTTACATGGCCAGATAATTCTTATATAAGCAGGGGTGAAAGTAGATTTAATTTATTCCCGGTATGGACAAGCTTAGTCATAGATTTAAATATACAATCTCTGTATAATAAAAATCTGTTATTTAACTTTTTGTATTACATTTTATTGTGGTATAAACACAACCAGTCATGTTTTCATCTGATCAGTGGAGGCTTATCAGGAGGAAGGGGAGGGTCATCCTCCACAGTGAATTTCATAAAAAAATAACTAAAACCTGAAAAAAGTTAACCTTTTAAGTCCTCCTTCCGCCCTCCTCTTCAATACAAAACCTAGAAAGCTCATGGTTCTCACCCCCTTCCATAGATTTTCACAGTAATTATGAAAACTTCCAGAGGACATTCTCCTATCTATCAGAGCCCTTGCAGCATGAACTGGCATGTCCACCCAATCAAAGGATCAGAGAATGAATCTAGTACTGAAAGCATAAGCTACAGCTAGCTAGCACGGCAGTGCATAAAATGTGTTGAGCAGTTGACTCAAAGAGAGAAAGACAATAGTTGGACAGTTTTGAACACATACATTTAGTCTACTCAAACACCCAGCTCAAACAGCGAGGGATGCCATGTTAGCTAGCTGGCTATGGCTAGCAAACACTAACATTCCCAAGTCAAGGTAAGCTTTTGGTTTTAATTTAATGCCACGAGGCCAGCCAGTGTAACTACTAAACTTCTTGCTAACTGTACTGCATGATTGTAGCGTGTTTAACACGTTAGTTCTAGTAGCTATGTTGACAACGAAGTAGGCTGTGTGTACAGCTTGGGTCACAGACAGCTGATGTATTGTTCACTAAAGCCTGCAAGGAATTAACGAGCAGTGATCATGCCATTTGTATGCAGCTCAATGAAAGTGAACTGTGTTTGCGTGTGATCAGGGGTGTATTCGTTCCGCCGATTCCGTTGAAAAACGTTTCTTCAATGGAAGCAAGCAGAACGGGGATAAACATAGCTGAATTTGTACAATAGAAACTTGAGTTTGCAACTGTTGGATTAATGATTACACGCTAGATCAGCTAGATGCAGGCAAGAGTGTGCAAGGTGGTATTGAATGTGTCACTGTCCGTCACCTTGATTACTCAAATGTTTCTCTCGACCTCTACATTGTAAACTTTCATTCATAGGCAAGGTTGGAGCAACCTCATGATGGGTGTAGGGAAAATTTGAGTATCATGTAGTAACCTAAACCTATCGAAGTTACATTAAGCAGGGTGAAAGGAATATGAATGACAGTCACCCAGTATGCTATAAAATAAATAAGGCAATGCTCAACAGTTTCCCATGTGTATCAAGAATGGTCCACCACCCAATGAACATCCAGCTAACTTGACACAACTGAGGGAAGCATTGGAGTAAACATGGGGAAGCCTCCCAGGGGAATGCTTGACACCTTGAGTCCATGCCCTAACAAATTGAGTCTGTTCTGAGAGTAAACATTTGGAAGGGGTTCCTAATGTTTTGTACACTGTATATGTGTGATTTATGTTTATTGTAGGTTAATGAGGCAATACAAATGTGATGTGACTAAAATGAAAGGGCATTTCATTGACTAAAATGGCCCACTGTTTTCGTCATTTTGACAATAACTAGACTAAATCATTACTCAAACGACAAAAAAATGTGACTTATTTATATTTTATATGACTGAATGATGTTTGTCAAAATGACTAAGACTAGATTAAATCTAACATTAACACCCTGCCTGGTAAATGTACCTCTTGACATTCCTCTGTATCGGTCGAGGATCTTGACACTACTGGGACGACTGGCGAGGACGCGCTCTCGCATTGTCCTCTCTGCGCGCTCCCGTGCCACCTTCATTTCCAGTAGCTGTAGTTTCCTCCGCAAAGCCCTGTTTTCTTTTTGGCTTTGGGTTATTTCCAAACGAAACACTGCATAGTCGTCGTCTACGAGTTTACATATATCTGCCACGGCTGCATTCGCTAGCATCTCCATAATGGAGGCTATTTGAGTGTGAAAAATCATACCGTTAGCCATTGTTAATAGCTAGACGTTCTAGGTAACGCTTGCTAGCTATCAACCAAGTCCGGTCTCCAACGCGAATTAAACACTACCTGAGGTAACTAATGTAATGCTGTGCAGTTAAATTAGTCATCTTTAAGTTCCAGGGTGTTAATAAACGTCTAAATAACAACAAAAACGCTTTCGTGGAAAATGTTCTTGGTCACTGTTCACTTCCGTTTACACTGAAGTAAAAGGATCTTATGAGTTGGCGTCATAGTGCAAAGGGTGTGGTTAATTGAAAAAGTTATGCGCGCTGTTCTTTGAAATACTGCTTATCACACATCCTATTCATAATCACTATCTTTGAACGAGCCTAGGATTACAGTCTCTCTAAAAACAGGTATTTACACAAGCCTGTTTCAAGTGACAAGTTAATGAGGGGCATGTGGTTAATTACCCTCTTACCCCAAGACACTTCACATGATAACTATAATATTTTAGCTAAAGAATGGTCCCCAGATATCCACTGCTATGATTTCTCCCCATTATGGACACTCCTATGTCTGATAAGGTTACTCAGGAAGGAGAAGCTCTTGTAACATAGTTTGCACTTGAAGGGCCTCTCATTGGTGTGAATGGTTTGATTGGTCTGTATTCGTGGAGTAACCGTGAGCCAGCTGAGGAAGGCTAGACCCAGGCCTTCTATGAACCCAGTCACCAGGCATTAGATGAGACCCTGAAGGAGAAGACCGATTTGCTGATAGACTTCCACCAGGGGGTCTCCCACCACTCTCTGTGAAGGCTGAAGCCCAGGGTGACCTGCTCTGTTCATCATGGATACTGTGGTGTTTGTATCATAGGAATAGGAAGGTCTATCTCTATCAGCCCCAGGCCCTGTATCATCCCTGCACTGAGACTGTGAAGAGAAGGGTCTGGGCTGCATACTGGATCCCTGACTGGAGCCTCTGTCTCTCTGATGACCACCAGGACTGAGGTTGTTCAGTCCACCTGTCCTGGTTGTGTTCTATGTGGTGGTGGAGTCTCTGTCCCTCACGGTTGGGTCCTGGTTCTGACTCGGAAAGGAAGAGCGCCGGCTCCTGATCCATGGCCCTGATCCGGGGTTCTGATCTGGGGTCAGGGTTTGTGACCAGCCACTTCAGAGGTCCAGTCTCTCCTGCCAGTAAACACTGGATATCAGCAGGTTCTCATGGACTGCAGACTGTAAACAAAGATTGTTCAGAAGAGCATATAAAGGTATATATAAGAAACCCTTTGCTGTACACACAGAAACATGACATATTATACAATGTTAACCACAATGAAGTGTAACTAACACTGATTCAAGAACCTAGCCATATGGAGCTATTGGAGTTTATTATTTATATATATATATATATATAAAGGTCCAAACAGTCTGCAAATTATACAAAATAACCAAGTTAGTCAGCAGAATCAATGTAGGTTTTCAACAAAATGGCATTAGAATAATTTTTATTGTACAAAACCATACGTGAAAAGTAGAATAACGTCTCACGATGGTAACACTTGACCATTTCTGTAAATCTGGTACGCTCGCTTTGATCATACTTTGGAAAAGGTTCAACATTATATTACACACAACTTCACGTCAAATAAACATGAATTAAGGCACTATGATTATCTAATACACCTAAAGGGACAACGTTTGTCACTTTATCACTTTAGCATTTTACAGACATTATCACACCAACCATCATCTACTCTGCCTCAATATACTCATTATTTCCTCAGTTCATCTCACCCAATTCCCAGCTACGTCCAATACCAACAGAATGAACTACAAACAAACTAACTAGTACTATATTACACATCACTACCCACTGGATACGAACTGGTTAATTCAACGTTATTGTGACGTGGAAAATACATTGGATTAGAAAAAAAGTCAAACATAACATTTTTTATTTATACTTTTGAAACAAAAAACGTATTATCCACTTAACGAAAACACAAACAATAGGCTAGAGAGTGGATCTATCTACAAGTCAAGCCCTGCTTAGCTATTTGTCATTGACCATTACCAACGTGCTATCGTTAGAATGCTTGTTGAGAAACGTACACTTAATAGATTCACTGTTGCTATGGAAGTCATTCTAAAGGGTATGTTAAACAGAGAAAATGAAATGTAACCCTTCTTCATTAATCATATATCATCAATGATGCTATTTAGGCCTATATAGCATTTGGAACGTCATCAACAGCTATTGTTTCAATTCAGCCCAGTGTAAAAGTAAAAAGAGACAATACATATAGGCCTGGCGTTTTCAAGCTTTGGTTGGTTTCAAATGGAATCTAGAAGTTCATAATACATATGTTGGATCAACAGTGAAGAGGCGACTCCGGGATACTGGCATTCTAGGCAGAGTTGCAAAGAAAAAGCCACATCCCAGAATGGCCAATAAAAAGAAAAGGTTAAGATGGGTAAAAGAACACAGAGGACAGAGGAACTCTGCCTAGAAGGACAGCATCCCGGAGTCACCTCTTCACTGTTAACATTGAGACTGGTGTTTTGTGGGTACTATTTAATGAAGCTGCCAGTTTATGACTTGTGAGGCAGCTATTGCTCAAACTAGATACTCTAATGTACATGTCCTCTTGCTCAGTTGTGCACTAGGGCCCTCCCACTCCTCTTTCTATTCTGGTTAGTGCCAGTTTGCGCTGTTCTGTGAAGGGACTAGTACACAGCGTTGTATGAGATCTTCAGTTTCTTGGCAATTTCTCGCAAGAAATAGCCTTCATTTCTCAGAACAAGAATAGACTGACGAGTTTCAGAAGAAAGTTCTTTGTTTCTGGCTATTTTGAGCCTGTAATCGAACCCACAAATTCTGACGCTCCAGATACTCAACAAGTCTAAAGAAGGACAGTTTTATTACTTCTTTAATCAGGACAACAGTTTTCAGCTGTGTTAACATACTTACAAAAGGGTTTTCTAATGATCAATTAGCATTTTAAAATTATAAACTTGGATTAGCTAACACAAAGTGCAATTGGAACACAGGAGTGATGGTTACTGATATTGGGCCTCTGTACGCCTATGTAGATATTCCATAAATAAATAAATAAAAATCAGTTTCCAGCTACAATAGTCATTTACAACATTAACAATGTCTACACTGTATTTCTGATCAATTTGATGTTATTTTAATGAATAAAAAGGTGCTTTTCTTTAAAAAACAGGGACATTTCTAAGTGACCCCAAACTTTTGAAAGGTAGTGTATATTGGCAAACGTTTTATCAAATAAATAAGGTATGAGAACCAGGGAATTATTGTGTGATAACAAGCTCTTAAGGGCTGTTTCCCCAGCCCTTGGCTTCACCTTGGTCATAAGAACAGCCCTTAGTTGGGAGTTATCACAGGATAATTCCCGGGCTCTCATGCCTTATTGCTGAAACCACATCTAGGTTGCTAAGAGAGATATCTGAATAGTCAGCACCAATTTCAAGTTAAGATAGTTGTTTTATGAGATCGCCAGTGTCTCAAGTATGATGGCAATTGCAACGCTATAGTACACCACTACAAGACAGCCAGCCTATAGTGGCCACTAGATCTGCACTATCGTCTAGGATTGATGTGCATTCCCGGTAATACACTCGTTTCCCCTGTGGACTGGCTCGTACATATAACGTCCTTCATTCAGGCTGCAAAGGCATAATTTCCCTCCTTAACTAGCTTTAAATGGTGATCCGCAGGCACCTTAGGATGCTACACACTTGGCTGAATGCGGTGTACAACATCTTAAGTTGTCCAAAAATAGTGGTCATTTGGTAGTGCTATTAGATCAATCACAGTCATAACACATTAAGTTGTTGTATAAATTAACAATATCTGACCATGTGTGATTTTAGCTTTGAACTTTAGTGTGATTTTACATTTTTGAAAGCTCAGTGACAACACATAGGTGAAAACGAAACCAAAAATCTGACAGATTTTTCCATTGGAATTTGGTTTCACTTTTAGATGGTCGAAAGCATAGTGATAACACATTGGGAATTCAGCAAACTTTTAGCTGTCATTTTGAGTAGGTGAAAATAGATCAATGTATCTATCAAATACCAAATATTACCCAATTCTACATGTTGAAATGACGTGGTGAACCCAGTGAGTATACACTATTCATGGACCTATTCACTATACATGGGCTGTGTGCATTTTCTGCTGGTGTATCCCGAGGTAGCTCCTCTATGAAAACCTTTTCCCGCAGTGCGTACAGGTGAACGGCCTCTCTCAAGTGTGGACCTTCAGGTGCATCTTGAGATCGTGCTGGCGTGAGAATCTCTTCTCACACTGGGGACAGCTGTAGGGTTTCTCCCCTGTGTGGACTCTCTGGTGCCTCTTCAGGTTGGACGATTGGGAGAAACTAGCCCTGCACAAGTGGCAGCCAAAAGGTTCTCCCCTGTGTGCATCCTCTGGTGGATCTCCATCTGTTTAGGGAAACTGAAGGCTTTCCCACAGAACGAACACGGGAAGCGCTTCTCTTTGCCACCGGATCTACTGACAGTGTTACTACTTCTGTCATTTGTCAATGAGCTTGTGTAGCCATTTAGCGTTGAGGAACTGGCATTGTCTGAGGTCTGGTTTAACAGGAGAGTGTGAGGAGGATGAAGGCCAGGGCGTGTCTGTGTTGTTGCAGGGTCCATGTTCCAGTTGATAGATCCTATAGAAGGCAGGCTGAAGGCGGCACCTGTTAGGGGGTTAACCTGAGGTACCATCAGTCTCTCTGAATCACAACTATAGGAGCAGGACGGAACATCGCTAGCCGAGTCTGTGTCTGTTCTCTTCCGCCACATACGGACACCTCCCCGTACCTGCAGACCAAATCTATGCCTCGCCCTGGTCTCAGCCAGTCTGTTGTCATGGAGACTAAGTTTGGTTGTTGTTTTGTGTTCGACTGTCTTTTTCTGGTTGTGGTTAACAGTGTTGTTCCCCAGCCCAGAGTTGAGGACACTGTCCCATCCACTGACCTCCACTATGTCGCCTCTAGTCCTGTCCTGCTCAGTGACATTATCCCCTGGGCCCTTGGCTGCACCCATCTGAGTCTGGGAATCCAAGATGGCCACCCAGTCTCCTCTGTTAGCCTTCAGCCATCCACCTGCAGGAAGAGGTTAGAAAATAGACTTTACGAACATGGCAGAGAAAACTCTATGTATGCAAACATAAGTTATATTGATTTAAGAAAAAACAATCCAGGCACATTTCTAATCCCATTTAAGATCTATTTTTGGTATTTGGCATTTTATTAGGAAAAGCATTCTAGGTGAAGCTGGTTGAGAGAATGCCAAGAGTGTATAAAGCAGTCATTACTGTACGTAGGCTATATGCATTTCTCCCTTACCTTGCTCCCCTATCCTTAGTCCACTCAACAGATCAATGCTCTCTGGTGCATCTTCTACTGTCTCCTCTTTGACCAGCAGCAGATCAGGCTTCCCATCCTCCATGCCTGCAAGATACAGAGTGAGAGGATGTTGGATCAATAAATCTGATGACCACCTTGCTATGGAGCATCTTCTGATTGGGCAATGAGGGATTGCTATGAGTACTATGCAAACATGTTAGTTCATTTGATTATTTGGTTTGATAATTCAAAGGCATAGTCCCACACTTAAGACAACATGTATGAACACCTAGGCCCGTATCAACAAAGAGAATCAGAGTAGGAGTGCTGGTCTAGGATCTTGCCATATAATCTTATTCATTATGATCTAAAAGGCTAAACTGATCCTAGATCAGCACTCCTACTCAGAGGCTTTGTGGATACAGGCCATGAACGAATACCATTCAGACAGTAGTTCACAGTAGGCTCACCTCAGTGAGACTGTGTGTGGTCCTGTGCTGCTCAGCTGGTTCATCTGTGGGTTCAGGAGGAGGTGTAGTCTGGTTGTCCTCCATGACCATGTTCCCCTCAGGGTTCCCCAGACCCTCCTCCTTCACCAGCAGCACCTCTGGACCCTCCTCCTCCTGGAAAAGACAGGAGGTACATACACACAGATAATAAACACACTTTAATGATGGATGGGCCATACTTGTGAACATTAGAAACTAACATTAAATTCAAACAGTTGCTCTGTCACAAAATGTGCATCAGCCAATTAAAATCATACATTTACTTGCACGTGATTTGTAGCTGGATTGTTGCTGGTCCCATCAGATAACCTGGTACATGTTAGCCCTATGCTAACCTCACCAGATGACTGATTATTTCCTGGAACAAAATTCCACATCAGCCTATCAAAGATCTTAGACTTTATATCCACCAACAAATTGTATTTCTTAAAATAGGTCAACACTGGACACCAGAGGGATATTTTAAATCTACAAATTCAAGGTTGTCTTTTGTTTTGTTGGTCTGTAACAACATATGTCAATATTGCATTGATACATCCTTGACAAGGCTACTTGCTGTTACTAATGTTAGACAATGTTCAGCAATAAAGCTGTAGGAGGATTATACAACATGTACGTTTATATTCATACAGTACCAGTCAAAAGTTTGGACACCTACTCATTCCCGGGTGTTTCTTCGTTTTTCTACATTATAGAATAATCGTAAAGATATTAAACTATGAAATGATACATGGAATCATGTAGCTACCAAATCATAATATATCGAATATTTGAGATTATTTAAAGAAGCCAACTTTTGCTTTGATGACAGCTTTGCACATGCTTGGCATTCTCAACCAGCTTCATGAAGTAGTCACCTGGAATGCATTTCAATTAACAGGCGTGCCTTCTTAAATGTGTGGAATTTCTTTCCTTCTTAATGCGTTTGTGCCAATCAGTTGTGTTGTGACAAGGTAGGGGTGGTATACAGAAGATAGCCCTATTTGGTAAAAGACCAAGTCCATATTATGGCAAGAACAGCTCAACTAAGCAAAGAGAAATGACAGCATCATTACTTTAAGACACGAAGGCCAGTGGATCCCGGAAAATTAAGAACTTTGAAACTTTCTTCAAGTGCAGTCGCAAAAACCCTCAAGCGTTATGATGTAACTGGCTCTCATGAGGACCGCCACAGGAAAGGAAAACCCAAAGTTACCTCTGCTGCGGAGGATAAGTTCATTAGATGTAAATACACCTCAAATTGCGGCCCAAATAAATGCTTCAGAGTTCAAGTAACAGACACATCTCAACATCAACTGTTCAGAGGAGACTGCGTGAATCAGGCCTTCATGGTCGAATTTATGCTTAGAAACCACAACTAAAGGACACCAATGAGAAGAGACTTGCTTGAGTCAAGAAACACGAGCATTGGGCATTAGACCGGTGGAAATCTGTCCTTTGGTCTGATGAGTCCAAATCTGAGATTTTTGGTTCCAACCTCCATGTCTTTGTGAGACATAGAGTAGGTGAACGGATGATGTCCGCATGTGTGGTTCCCATCGTGAAGCATGGAGGTGGTGGTGGTGTGATGGTGCTTTGCTGGTGACACTGTCAGTGATTTATTTAGAATTCAAGGCACACTTAACCAGCATGGCTACCACAGCATTGTGCAGCGATACACCATCCCATCTGGTTTGTGCTTAGTGGGACTATCATTTGTTTTTCAACAGGACAATGACCCAACACACCTCCAGGCTGTGAAAGGGTTATTTGACCATGAAGGAGAGTGATGGAGTGCTGCATCAGATGACTTGGCCTCCACAATCACCCAACCTCAACCCAATTGAGATGGTTTGGGATGAGTTGGACCACAGAGTGAAGGAAAAACAGCCAAAAAGTGCTCAGCATATGTGGGAACTCCTTCAAGACTGTTGGAAAAGCATTCCAGTTAAAGCTGGTTGAGAGAATACCAAGAATGTGCAAAGCTGTCATCAAGGCAAAGGGTGTCAACTTTGAAGAATATCAAATATAAAATAGATTTTGATTTGTTTAACACTTTTTTGGTTACTACATGATTTCATAGTTTTGATGTCTTCACTATTATTCTACAATGTAGAAAATAGTAAAAACAAATTAAAACCCTTGAATGAGTAGGTGTGTCCAAACTTTTCACTGGTACTGTACATTGTTTAAAAAAAGTTGACGGCGCTCGTGGTCCTGTCAAATAGTTGTAATTTACCCTTACTGCCATCACTAATTGGTGGTGTAATCCACTAAGGCAGTAAACCCAGAGACGGCAAGGTACGATGGCCGCGAGTTCGAATCCTCCTCTGGGCAAGGATTTAATTTGAGGAAAAAGTGCTCCACTGTGGGCCCTCGACTGAAATAATGGACATGTGAAAAAGTAGATGATAAAAATGCATCTAAAACATTGTAAATGTAAGTCTACAATTCTATGTAATATAGCCAATAGTAGCAATGATTATTTATATAGTAGTGCCAGTAGCCTGTGTGTCGGTCAGCAACAGGAAGAAGAACCTACTCATAAAATGTATTGGTCATCTTCATTTACAGGGTTTTGCCTGCACTTCTCCTCTTCACACAATTAGTGTAAGCCTAATATCTAGCTTCTTACTTTCAGTTGTCTCTATGACTATGAACACACCCTGAAAACAGTGAATGGTCTTAGTTAATTGAGTATAATTGCCTTTGAAGTAAGGGATCTAACATTAAGTAGCCCTACTTTGAGATGTGAGGTATCATGATTTCTTTCAATAATGACAGGAATGGAGGAGGTCTTTATCCTAGTGAGATTGCTAAGGCGAACACCGCCATGTTTAGTTTTGCCCAACCCAGGTCGAGGAACAGACATGGTCTCAATGGGGATAGCTGAGCTGACTACACTGACTGTGCTAGTGGCAGACTCCACTATGCTGGCAGGCATTGTGGAGCTGGAGGAGTTAGAGCCCTGTCTATGTTGGTAGATAAAATAAGAGCACCCCTCCAGCTAGGATGGAGTCCGTCACTCCTCAGCAGGCCAGGCTTGGTCCTATTTGTGGGTGAGTCCCAGAAAAAGGGCCAATTATCTACAAATTCTACATTTTGGGAGGGGCAGAAGACAGTTTTCAACCAGCGATTGAGTTGTGAGGCTCTGCTGTAGAGCTCATCACTCCCCCTAACTGGGAGGGGGCCAGAGACAATTACTCGATGCCGACACACATCTTTCGAGCTGATTTACACGCTGAAGCTCTGTTGCACTTGGTGACCTCTGTTTCATCCTAACATCGTTGGTGCCGACGTGGATAACATTATCTCTATACTCTCTACACTCGCCAGTTTTAGTTTTAGCCCGCACCATCTTCAGATGAGCCTAAACTCTCACTGCTATGCGGATGACACACAGCTGTACATTTCAATGAAACATGGTGAAGCCCCAAAATTGCCCTCGCTAGAAGCCTGTGTTTCAGACATAAGGAAGTGGATGGCTGCAAACTTTCTACTTTTAAACTCGGACAAAACAGAGATGCTTGTTCTAGGTCCCAAGAAACAAAGAGATCTTCTGTTGAATCTGATAATTAATCTTAATGGTTGTACATTCGTCTCAAATAAAACTGTGAAGGACCTCGGGGTTACTCTGGACCCTGATCTCTCTTTTGACGAACATGTCAAGACTTTTTCAAGGACAGCTTTTTTCCATCTACGTAACATTGCAAAAATCAGAAACTTTCTGTCCAAAAATGATGCAGAAAAATTAATCCATGCTTTTGTTACTTCTAGGTTAGACTACTGCAATGCTCTACTTTCCGGCTACCCGGATAAAGCACTAAATATACTTCAGTTAGTGCTAAATACGGCTGCTAGAATCCTGACTAGGACCAAAAAATGTTATCATATTACTCCAGTGCTAGCCTCCCCACACTGGTTTCCTGTCAAGGCAAGGGCTGATTTCAAGGTTTTACTGCTAACCTACAAAGCATTACATGGGCTTGCTCCTACCTATCTCTCTGATTTGGTCCTGCCGTACATACCTACACGTACGCTACGGTCACAAGACGCAGGCCTCCTAATTGTCCCTAGAATATCTAAGCAAACAGCTGAAGGCAGGGCTTTCTCCTGTAGAGCTCCATTTCTATGGAATGGTCTGCCTACCCATGTGAGAGACGCAAACTCGGTCTCGGTCTGTGGGGGCTGTGCTTTGGCAAAGTGGGTGGGGTTATATCCTTCCTGTTTGGTCCTGTCTGGGGGTATCATCGGATGGGGCCACAGTGTCTCCTGACCCCTCCTGTCTCAGCCTCCGGTATTTATGCTGCAGTAGTTTATGTGTCGGGGGGCTAGGGTCAGTTTGTTATATCTGGAGTACTTCTCCTGTCTTATCCGGTGTCCTGTGTGAATTTAAGTATGCTCTCTCTAATTCTCTCTTTCTTTCTCTCTCTCTCGAAGGACATGAGCCCTAGGACCATGCCTCAGGACTACCTGGCATGATGACTCCTTGCTGTCCCCAGTCCACCTGGCCGTGCTGCTGCTCCAGTTTCAACTGTTCTGACTGCTGCTATGGAATCCTGACCTGTTCACCGGACGTGCTACCTGTCCCAGACCTATTATTTGAACATGCTGGTCATTTATGAACATTTGAACATCTCGGCCATGTTCTGTTGTAATCTCCACCTGGCACAGCCAGAAGAGGACTGGCCACCCCTCATAGCCTGGTTCCTCTCTAGGTTTCTTCCTAGGTTTTGGCCTTTATAGGGAGTTTTTCCTAGCCAACGTGCTTCAACACCTGCATTGCTTGCTGTTTGAGGTTTTAGGCTGGGTTTCTGTACAGCACTTTGAGATATCAGCTGATGTACGAAGGGCTATATAAATAAATTTGATTTGAATTTGATTTGTTACCACCTTATTAATAGGCCTACCACGTGCAGTAGGATGCGTTGATTAGTTGACTGTCAGGTGTATTGTAGAACAGGGCCGGTCCAAGGCATAAGCGGCCTGAACCCCATGGCAAAATGTGTAGAAATACAGCAACTTTAAAACTGAAATTCTCTCTGCCGTCAAAGGGCACAAAATGTTTTGCTGTGAGGTGGTGGCCCCCCAATCAAATCTCGCTTAGGGCCCCCAAAAGCTAGGACCGGCCCTGCTTTAGAAGATAAACGATAAACTTTCCTCGAGTGTGGATGCTCACCAATGTGGGTTTGAGTCCGGACTCGTGATCAACTTTAAAAAAAAAACGAACACTTACTGCAATACTGCCATCTGTAGGAAAATAATGAGTGTTTGACTTTAAGGTCGCTCCTTTGCTTGTGTTTGTTCTCCTCAATCTACGTCAACATTTATAATTGGCTGATGCAGAACTTGTTCCAGGAAATAATCACTGTCTTCTGGTGAGGTTCGCATCAGACTAACGTGTAGGTTATCTGATGGGACCAGCTACAATGTAGCCTACTATTGCGTGCAAGTAAATTAATGAGTGAAACAGAGTAACTGTTTAAATTTAAACAGTTTCTAATGTTCACAAGTATGGCTCTGGAGTGTTTACCCATCCCCACTATGTTTGAGTCCTATACTGTAGTTTCAGAAGGACTTGATTGTTTTTAAACCCATCATGGTGGACATAAATATGATGTTGTGGGTAAATATAAGTCAGTTATGTCAAAAGTCAGACAAACATGACTAAACTACCTTGAACAGTAGGTGTTAGTGTGTAGTATTTATATTGAAGTGTATAATGCATATAAAGTGCTGTTGTGTGTCTGCAGAATAGAGTGAGGTCAGATGTGATATATACTAAAGAGAGTCATTAAAAGTCTTAGAAACGTCCCATTGTGTTTATTAAACAAACAATTGTTAAATACACCATATGAAAACCACACACACACATATCTCTGCGTACCCGGCAGACATTTCAGCTTGGATGTCTGCCCACCACCTCAAGCTCACTCTTCCTCCCAGGGAAGGCCTACCCAGCTCCAAGCTCTACAACATCCGTAGAGTACAACCCTTACTCACACAAGAAGCGGAGCAGGCCTTAATCCCCGCAGTTGTCATTTCCCGTCTAGACTTCTGAAGCCCTCTGTTGGATGGGTTCCCCTCCTGTGCCATCAAACCCCTGAAACTTATCTGGAACGCTGCAGTCCGCCAAGTTCTCCCATGTCTCCCCGCTCCTCGGCACACTCCACTGGCTTCCAGTCAAAGTTCGTATCCACTACAAGACCATGATGGTTGCCTACAGAGCAGCAAAGTGAACTGCCCCTCCCTACCTTCAGGCTATGCTCAAATCCTACACCCCAATCGAAGCACTCCATTCTGCCACCTCTGGTCTCTTCAACGTCCCACCCTTACAAGTGGTCTGCTCTTGCTCAGACCAGTCAAAGCTGGATGGAACCAGCTTCCCCCTGAAGCTAGAACAGCAGAGTCCCTTCCAAAAAAAGAATGAGTCTTCCTACTAGCACTGACTTTGCTGCTTAGTACTTTATTTAAGGAAATGTACTTGCTACGACTGTGTTACGTGGTTGTTTAGCCCAGCTTTCTTAAAATGAATGCATTAACTGTAATTCACTGTGGATAAGAGTGCCTGCTAAATGACTAAAATGTACATTTAAAATATGTCTCAATCTGTATGAACATAATATAGCCTACACAGTACAAACACAATATGTAACAGACTTTTTAGGCTTATAATATGCCTTATATATCACAATGTCTGGATGCAATATTCTACCCAGGAAAATTCAACACTGACATATGTTACTCTCACTATTCTAAATGCACCTGTGGATATTTTCTGTTGACAATGAAAATTAATCTTTGTCTATAATGCAGGATTTGATCTAAATGTCAGAGGCTATTGAGTGGAATGGTTACTTTCAATGTTATAGAGTGGAATGTTTTCTCTGCTGGTGTATCCTGAGGTAGCTCCTCTCTGTAGCTCCTCTCGGAGAACCTCTTCCTGCAGTCCGTATAGGCGAACAGACTTTTTCCTGTGTGGACCTTCAGATGCATCTTTAGCTTGTTCTAGTTGGTGAAACTCTTCTTACACTGGGGGTACCTTTAGGGTTTTCCCTTGTGTGGACCCTCTGGTGCCTCTTCAGGCTGGACGAGTGGGAGAAGCGCATCTGACACTGGGTACAGCTGAATGGTTTCTCCCCTGTGTGGACCCTCTGGTGCCTCTTTAAGTCACCAGCCTGGGTGAAGCGCATGTGACACTGTGTACAGCTGAAGGGTTTCTCTCCTGTGTGGACCCTCTGGTGGATTTCCACCTTCTGGATGCAGCTGAAGCCTTTGTTACAGAACATGCAGAGGAATCGTTTCTCTCTACTACTGCTTGATGTTGCTCCCTCTCCCTGCGCCTGGGCTCTAGATCTGTTGTTTGAGTTCAATACCTGATCAAAAAGGACACGGCCGTGTGAATTGGTAGGCCCCATCAACGTGGACACTGGGTCTCGATCCCTGAGTGTGTGTAAAGGGGAGTGGGTCGTGACATTTGGATTTGTCTCTAAGCGTTCCCTATAATCTAAGAAATCTCTACCTTGTGAGTGTCCTTCTCCTGAGGGAGTCTCGTCTACATTCCATGTCAGAGGAACATCACCCTCCACTTTTACAGTCACCTCATCTAAGACTATAACCTCCCCTTTCTTATCTAGGCACTCTTCAGAGTATGCACTACTGCTGTACAGGTTCCAGTCCCCTCTAGACAGATCAGTCTGTGTCTCTAAACCCAATGATATGTTGCCAGAGTCCATCTCTGTAGTGTAAGAACAAGACAGATCACTGCCAGCCTCTAACACGTCACTCGAGTCTCGATGGGAATGAACTTGAACCGCCCTTGAGCTCAGGTTATCGTAAAGTAAATAATCTGAGCTGGGAACAGGAGGACAGCCCAGTCGCCCCAGCCCCTCTGGGTCTGACCTGTGGTCAGATCTTGTGTGTAAAAGTCTTTGTGTTTCAGTTAAAGTCTCTGAGTCCGTCTCTGACTTGAGGACGGCGTTCGGCGGTCCACTGACCTCCGTGATTCTGCGTCGGGTCCTTGGCGCGGTGGCGGTGAGGTCCTCCGTGGCTACATTGGACACTCCAGTCTGGATGTCTCTGCTGTTCGGTGGGTCCTCCTCTCCTTCAGACCTTTCCATCTTGACCCCAGGACCAGCAGCCTCTGCATCTGCAGACTGACACAAGAAGAGAGGAGGTTATTACCAGTAAATTAGTTTAATTGGATAACAATATCTCAGGGAAGTTTCACAATATGTTAGATATGTAAGGGTGAACATGTAAGCAAATTAATAGCCAAGGGGAGCCATTTGATGTACTGTAAATTCTAATGTTACACTAAGACAGTAACCTCGATCACGATAACATGCTGGGTTGAGGTTCCACTCCCCTCATCAACATTAATTGGTTGGTCATCTCTACACGCATTATGTGCCGCTTGCTTCACAAAGCTCCTGTGGCCTCGAGTGAGAGATCCTCCATCTAAGAGAGTGATTGGGGGAAAAGAGGTGCTTCAATTAGGTACTGTCAATGCTCAATGCTATATTGTACACTATTGAAACTGTCTAGGATGTAAGCTAACACTTCTTATAACTTCTTGATATACCATTTATTGTTCCATGCATCATGTTATTTTAATTGAGTTTGACAACAGGACATGCAGTAAATCCAGAATCTGGTTAGAATATAATATTTTGTCCTAGTGCAAGAAGCCTGGTCCCAAACTATTTGTGTTGTTGTTGCAAGATGGCGAGGTAAACAGGGTAAGTATTGCATACTATCCAAACACTGACCAAGATCCAATTCTGGTTCACACATCTGAACACATGTGCAGAGAGGAACGGGGCGACAGCCTCGGCAACATCAAAATGTACCTCTTGCCATTCCTCTATATCGGTCGATGATCTTGACACTACTGTGACGACTAGCGAGGACGCGCTCCCGCGCCATCTTCAGTTCCAGTAGCTGTAGTTTCCTCCGCAATCCCCTGTTTTCTTTCTGGCTTTGAGTTATTTCCAAACGAAACACTGCATAGTCGTCGTCTACGAGTTTACAGATGTCTGCCACGGCTGCATTTGCTAGTACCTCCATGATGGAGGCGATTTGAGTGTGAAAAATCATACAGTTAGCCATTGTTAGCAGTTTTAGGTAACACTTGCTAGCTATCAACCAAGTCCTGTCTTCAACGCGAATTAGACACTACCTGAGGTAACTAATGTAATGTTGTGCAGTCATTTTTTGAGTTCCAGGTTGGCAATAAGCGTCTAAATAACAACAAAAACGCTTTCGTAGAAAATGTTCTTGGTCACTGTTCACTTCCGTTTACACTGAAGTAAAAGGATCTTATGGGTTGGCGTCATAGTTCAAAGGGTGTGGTTAATTGAAAAAGTTATGCGTGCTGTTTTTTTGAAATACGGTACTGCTTATTACGTTATACATCAAATCTCCTATTCATGATCACTATATTTCAAGGTAAGACCAGACTTTAGAAATAAGTGTTAGCAAGAATAGAGTTGAAAATAATGACTTTATTACGTCTACTAAGTAAGGTAACTATTCAGTTGTGCTTGAACTAGCCTAGGTTTACAGTCTCTCTAAAAACAGATTTACACAAGCCTGTTTCAAATGACAAGTTAACAAAGGATTAATCAGGGGTATGTGGTCAATTACCCCAAGACACTTCAAATGATAACTATAATATTTTAGCTAAAGAATAGTTCCCGGATATCCCCTGCTTACATCTCAAGCCACACTGCTACAATTTCTCCCCGTTGTGGACACTCCTATGTCTGATAAGGCTAGTCAGGAAGGAGAAGCTCTTGTAACATAGTTTGCACTTGAAGGGCTTGTCCTTGGTGTGAACGGTTTGATGAGTCTTCACATAGTACGCATGAGCGAAACGTTTTCCACATGTGGGGCAGGCGTACGGCTTGTCGGCGTCAGTCGTAATGCTCGACTTCCCACATTGTGACGCATTGACACCAGAGGAAGTAGAAGCAGGATCCACCACACTCAAGTGGTTAGTCTTTGAGCTCCCTCCTTGACCTCTAGTCATTGTTTGTGTGTTGTTGGTATGGTGTGCTGTGTTATAGGCTAGGAACCTCTCGTGGTGAACGCCCATCGTGACTCTGTCTGTATTCGTGGGGAAACCATGAGGTAACTGAGGAAGGCTAGACCCAGGTCTCCTATGAACCCATTCACTAGGCATTAGATGAGACCCTGAAGGAGAAGACAGACTTCCTGTTAGACTACCACCAAGGGGGTCTCCCACCACTCTCTGTGAAGGCTGAAGCCCAGGGTGACCTGCTCTGTTCATCATAGATACTGTGGTGTTTGTATCATAGGAACAGGAGGGTCTCTCTCTATCAGCTCCGTCTCTCTGTTGACCATCAGGACTGGGGTGGCTTAGACCACCTGTCCACTGCTTGTGTTCTACGTAGTGGAGTCTCTGTCCCTCGCGGTTGGGTCCTGGTTCTGACTCGGAAAGGAAGAGCAACGGTTCCTGATCCATGGTCCTGATCTGGTGCCAGGGTTTGTGACCAGCCGCTTCATAGGTCCAGTCTCTCCTGCCAGTAACATCAGATATCAGTAGGTCCTCGTGAACTGGAGACTGTAAACAAAGATGGTTCAGAAGAGCATATAAAAAGATTTATACAAGAATCTCTTTCCTGTCCACACAAACATGGCAAGATACAAAATGTTAACCACAGTCAAGCCCATCTCTAACACTGTGATTTAAGAACCTAACAATATGGAGCTATTGGGAGTTTATTATATAAATATAAATAACTCAGCAAAAAAATAAACATCCTCTCACGGTCAACTGCGTTTGTCGGCAAACTTAACATGTGTAAATAGTTGTATGAATATAACAAGATTTAACAGACATAAACTGAACAAGTTCCACAAACATGTGACTAACAGAAAGTGAACAGTGTGTCCCTGAACAAAGGGGGGGTCAAAATAAAAAAAAGTCCGTATCTGGTCTGGCCACCAGCTGCATTAAGTACTGCAGTGAATCTCCTCATGGACTGCACCAGATTTGCCTGTTCTTGCTGTGAGATGTTACCCCACTCTTCCACCAAGGCACCTGCAAGTTCCCAGACATTTCTGGGGGGGGGAATGGCCCTAGCCCTCACCCTCCGATCCAAGACAGGTCCCAGACGTGCTCAATGGGATTGAGATCCAAGCTCTTTGCTGGCCATGGCAGAACACTGACATTCCTGTCTTGTAGGAAATCACGCACAGAACGAGCAGTATGGCTGGTGGCATTGTCATGCTGGAGGGTCATGTCAGGATAAGCTCACAGGAAGGGCACCACGAGGGAGGAGGATGTCTTCCCTGTAACGTACAGCGTTGAGATTGCCTGCAATGACAACAAGCTCAGTCCGATGATGCTGTGACACACCGCCCCAGACCATGATGGACCCTCCACCTCTAAATCGCTCCCGCTCCAGAGTACAGGCCTCGGTGTAACGCTCATTCCTTCGACGAAAAACGCAAATCCGGCCATCACCCCTGGTGAGACAAAACCACGATTTGCCAGTGAAGAGCACTTTTTACCAGTCCTGTCAGGTCCAGCTATGGTAGGTTTGTACCCATAGGCGACGTTGTTGCCGGTGAGGGCTGGTGAGGACCTGCCTTACCTGCCTCAGTCCAGCCTCTCTCAGCCTATTGCAGAAAGTCTGAGCACTGATGGAGGGATTGTGCGTTCCCGGTGTAACTCGGGCAGTTGTTGTTGCCATCCTGTACCGGTCCCGCAGGTGTGATTTTCGGATGTGCCGATCCTGTGCAGGTGTTGTTACACGTGGTCTGCGAGGGCGATCAGCTGTCCATCCTGTCTCCCTGTAGCGCTGTCTTAGGCGTCTCACAAAACGGACATTGCAATTTATTACCCAGGCCACATCTGCAGTCCTCATGCCTCTTTGCAGCATGCCTAAGGCACGTTCACGTAGATGAGCAGGGACCCTGGGCATCTTTCTTTTTGTGTTTTTCATAGTCAGTAGGAAGGACTCTTTAGTGTCCTAAGTTTTCAGAACTGTGACCTTAAATTGCCTACGGTCTGTAAGCTGTTAGTGTCTTAACGACCATTCCACAGGTGCAGGTTCATTAATTCTTTATGGTTCATTGAACAAGCATGGGAAACAGTGTTTAAACCCTTTACAATGAAGATCTGTGAAATTATTTAGATTTTTATGAATTATCTTTGAAAGACAGGGTCCTGAAAAAGGGACTTTTCTATTTATGCTGAGTAATATACAGAGACAGACAGACATAAGTCCAAACAGTCTGCAAATGATACAAAATAACCAAGTTAGTCAGCAGAGTCAATTTAGTATTTCTTTTAAACAAAATGGCATTAGAATCATTTTTATGATTGCACAAAACGATACATGACAAGTAGAATAACTTCTTACGGTATGGTAACCTCGCTTTGATCAAATTAATTTGAGAATACTTTGGAAAAGGTTCAACATTACACACAGCTTCATGTCAAATAAACATGAATTAAGGCACTATGATTGTCTAAAACACCTAAAATGGGACAATGCTAAAGTGATGAAAAGTGACAGACACCATCACATCTACTCTGCCTCAATATACTCATTCTTTCCTCTGTTCATCCAGTTCCCAGCTACGTCCAACACCAACAGAATGAACTACAAAAAACGAACTAGTACTATATTACACATCACTACCCACTGGGCACAAACTGGTTAATTCAACGTTGTTTCAACATAATTTGTCAAAGTATTGTGACATGGAAGCTACGTGGAAAATACATTGGATTTGAAACAAGTCATGAATGTATAATTGTTTTTATTTTTACCTTTGAAACAAAGTCATCTTCAACGTAATATCCACTATAAGAAAAACATTTTTAAACAATAGTCTGGGCAGCACCTACTACTAGAGTTAATCTATCTACAAGCTCAGCCCTCCTTAGCTTGATATTCATCATTGACTATTACTAGTAAAAATTCCCTGTCTTAGTCAGTTACGATCACCACTTTATTTTAAGAATGTGAAATGTCAGAATAATAGTAGAGTGATTTATTTCAGCTTTTATTTCTTTCATCACATTCCCAGTGGGTCAGAAATTCCCATACACTCAATTAGTATTCGGTAGCATTGCCTTTAAATTGTTTAACTTGGGTCAAACATTTTGGGTAGCCTTCCACAAGCTTCCCACAATAAGTTGGGTGAATTTTAGCCCATTCCTCCTGACAGAGCTGGTGTAATTGGGTCAGGTTTGTAGGCCTCTTTGCTCACACACGCTTTTTCAGTTCTGCCCACAAATTTTCTATAGGATTGAGGTCAGGGCTTTGTGATGGCCACTCTAATACCTTGACTTTGTTGTCCTTGGCCATTTTGAATCCACTTTGGTAGTATGCTTGGGGTCGTTGTCCATTTGGAAGACCTATTTGCGACCAAGCTTTAACTTCCTGACTGAGGTCTTGATGTTACTATAATATATCCACATCATTTTCCTGCCTCATCATGCCATCTATGTTGTGAAGTGCACCAGTCCCTCCTGCAGCAAAGCAGCCCCACAGCATGATTCTGCCACCCCCATGCTTCACAGTTGGGATGGTGTTCTTCGGCCTGCAAGCCTCCCCCTTTTTCCTCCAAACATAACGATGGTCATTATGGCCAAACAGTTCTATTTTTTTGACCAGAGAACATTTCTCCAAAAAGTACGATCTCTCTCCCCATGTGCAGTTGCAAACCGTAGTCTGGCTTTTTTATGCCGGTTTTGGAGCAGTGGCTTCTTTTTTGTTGAGTGGCCTTTCAGGTTATGTCGATATAGGACTCGTTTTACTGTGGATAAAGATACTTTTGTACCCGTTTCCTCCAGCATCTTCACAAGGTCCTTTGCTGTTGTTCTGGGATTGATTTGCACTTTTCGCACCAAAGTAAGTTCATCTCTAGGAGACAGAACACGTCTACTTCCTGAGTGGTATGATGGCTGCTTGGTTCCATGGTATTTATACTTGCGTACTATTGTTTGTACAGATGAACGTTGTACCTTCAGGCGTTTGGAAATTGCTCCCAAGGATGAACCAGACTTTTTTTCCTGAGGTATTTGACTTTCTTCTTTTTGACACAACTTTGGAAGTATGCTTGGCGTCATTGTCCATTTGGAAGACCCATTTGCCTCCCAAGCTTTAACCTCCTGACTGATGTCTTGAGATGTTGCTTCAATATATCCAAATAAAGTTCATGCCTCATGATGCCATCTATTTTGTGAAGTGCACCAATCCCTCCTGCAGCAAAGCACCCCCACAATATGATGGTGCCACCGCCGTGCTTCGTGGTTGGGATGGTGTTCCTCGGCTTGCAAGCCTCCCCTTTAAACTCCAAACATAACAATGGTCATTATGACACAACAGTTGTATTTCATCAGACCAGAGGACATTTCTCCAAAAATTACGATCGTTATCCCCATGTGCAGTTGCAAACCATAGCCTGGCTTTTTTAATGGTAATTTTGGAGCAGTGGCTTCTTCCTTGCTGATCTCCCAAGGATGAACCAGACTTGTGGAGGTCTCCAAATTTTTTTCTGAGGTCTTGGCTGATTTCTTTTGATTTTCCCATGATGTCAAGCAAAGAGGCACTGAGTTTGAAGGTAGGCCTTGAAATACATCCACAGGTACACCTCCAATTGATGACTCAAATAATGTCAATTAGCCTATCAGAAGCTTCTAAAGCAATGACATTTTCTGGAATTTTCCCAGCTGTTTAAAGGCACAGTCAACTTAGTGTATATAAACTTCTGACCCACTGGAATTGTGATATAATTCATTGTAAGTGAAATAATCTGTAAACAATTGTTGGAAAAAGTACTTCGTCATGCACAAAGTAGATGTCCTATCCGACTTGCCAAAACTATAGTTTGTTAACAAGAAATTTGTGGAGTGGTTGAAAAACGAGTTTTAATGACTCCAACCTAAGTGTATGTAAACTACCAACTTCAACTGTATGTATATGTTGACAAATGTTTTATGAAAGAAATTAGGCATGAGAACCTGTGAATTATTGTGTGATAACTCCCTCCTAAGGGCTGTTTCCACAGCCCTTCGCTTCACCTTGGGCATAAGAACAGCCCTTAGTTGGGAGTTATCACAGGATAATTCCCGGGCTCTCATGCCTTATTGCTGAAACAACATCTATGTTGCTAAGAGAGATATCCGAATAGTCATCACCAATTTCAAGTTAAGATAGTTGTTTTATGAGATCACCAGTGTCTTCTCAAGTATGATGGCAATTGCACCACTATAGTGCACCACTACAGGACAGCCAGCCTATAGTGGCCACTAGATCTGCACTATTGTCTAGGATTGATGTGCATTCCCGGTAATACACTCGTTTCCCCTGTAGACCGGCTCGTACATAAAGCGTCCCCCAATCAGGCTGCAAAGGCATAATTTTCCTCCTTAACTAGCTTTAAAATGGTACTGCATGTGCATGTACATAAGCATGTGTACTGACTCAATAATGCAACATTTTCCACCACTTATCAGACAACTTAGGATGTTACACACTTGGCTGAAAGCGGTGGACAACATCTTAAGTTGTCCAAAAATAGTGGGAATTTGGTAGTGCTATTAGATCAATCACAGTCATAACACATTCAGTTGTATATAAATAACAATATCTGACATTGTATTCCTATGGTTGAAAGCTCAGTGATAACACAAAAAGTGACAACTAAACCAAAAAATCTGACAGATTTTTCCATTGGAATTTGGTTTAAATTTTTCTTGGTTGAAATCTGTGATAACACATTGGGAATTCAACAACCTATTAGCTGTCATTTTGAGTAGGTGAAAATAGATTGGAATCTCATTGATCAATGTATCTACCAAATATTAACCAGTTCTATATGTTGAAATGACGTGGTGTACCCAGTGGGTATACACTATTCATGGGTCATGTGCATTTTCTGCTGGTGTATCCTGAGGTTGCTCCTCTCTGAGAACCTTTTTCCGCAGTGCGTGCAGTTGAACGGACTCTCTCAAGTGTGGACCTTCAGGTGCATCTTGAGATCGTGCTGGCGTGAGAACCTCTTCTCACACTGGGGACAGCTGTAGGGTTTCTCCCCTGTGTGGACTCTCTGATGCCTCTTCAGGTTGGACGAATGGGAGAAACTAGCCCGGCAAAGGTGGCAGCCAAAAGGTTTCTCCCCTGTGTGCATCCTCTGGTGGATCTCCACCTGTTTGGGGAAACTGAAGGCTTTCCCACAGAATGAACACGGGAAGCGCTTCTCTTTACTACTGGATCTGCTCATAGCGTTACTACTACTGTCATTTGTCAATGGGCTTGTGTAGCCATTTAGTGTTGAGGAACTGGCATTGTCTGAGGTTTGGTTTAACATTATGAGAGTGTGAGGAGGATGAAGGCCAGGGAGCATCTGTGTTGTTTCAGGGTCCATGTTCCAGTTGATAGATCCTATAGAAGGCAGGCTGAAGACCGCATCTGTTAGGGGGTTAACCTGAGGCGCCATCAGTCTCTCTGAATCACAACTATAGGAGCAGGACGGAGCATCGCTAGCCGAGTCTGTGTCTGTTCTCTCTCGCCACATACCAAATCTACACCTCGCCCTGGTCTCAGCCAGTCTGTTGTCATGGAGACTAAGTTTGGTTGTTGTTTTGTGTTCGACTGTCTGTTTCTGGTTGTGCTTAACAGTGTTGTTCCCCAGCCCAGAGTTGAGGACGCTGTCCCATCCACTGACCTCCACTCTGTTGCCTCTAGTCCTGTCCTGCTCAGTGACATTGTCCCCTGGGCCCTTGGCTGCAACCGTCTGGTTCTGGGAATCCAAGATGGCCGCCCAGTCTCCTCTGTTAACCTCCAGCCAACCACCTGCAGGAAGAGGTTTGACTTTACGAACATGGCAGAGAACTCTACATATGGAGGTTTTTTTGAGTCAAGTTCATACGTTATAGTTATATTGATTTGATTTAATGAATGAAGAAAAATAAAAAAGCCAGGCGCATCACTATTCCTATTGAACATCTTTTACTGTATGGAGGCTATATGTATTTCTCTCTTACCTTGCTCCCCCAACTTTAGTCCACTCAGCAGATCAATACGCTCTGGTTCGTCTTCTATTGTCTCCTCTTTGACCAGCAGCAGATCAGGCTTCCCATCCTCCATGTCTACTGACTGTAAGAGGTACAGAGTGAGAGGATGTTGGATCAAGAAATCTGATATGAGCACCCTGCAATGGAGCATCTTCTGATTGGATAATGAGGGATTGCTATGAGTATTATGCAAACATGTTAGTTGATTTGATTACTAGTCACTCTTTAATGGTTTGATAATTCAAAGGCATGGTCCCACACTTAAGACAACATGTATGAAGACCTTGGCCCGTATCCACAAAGAGTCTCAGAGTAGGAGTGCTGATCTAGGATCTTTCCATATGATCTTATTCATTATGATCTAAAAGGCTAAACGGATCCTAGATCAGTACTTCTACTCTGAGAGGCTTTGTGGATACAGGCCCCGAACTAATACCATTCAGACAGTAGTTTAGTGTGCTCACCTCAGTGAGACTGTGTGTGGTCCTGTGCTGCTCAGCTGGTTCCTCTGTGGGTTCAGGAGGAGGTGTAGTCTGGTTGTCCTCCATGACCATGTTCCCCAGAACCTCCTCACACCCCTCCTCCTTCACCAGCAGCACCTCTGGACCCTCCTCCTCCTGGAAGAGAGTTGTAATACAGATTACACAAACATACACTCCCTCAGGTACATACACACAGATAAACACACACTTTAATGATGGATGGGCCATACTTGTGAACATTAGACACTAACATTAAATTCAAACAGTTGCTCTGTCACAAAATGTGCATCAGCCAGTTAAAAATGTCAATTTACTTGCACGTGATAGAACGCTGCATTGTAGCTGGTCCCATCAGATAACCTGGTACATGTTAGCCCTATATTAACCTCACCAGATGACTGATTATTTCCTGGAACAAAATTCCACATCAGCCTATCAAAGATCTTAGACTTTATATCCACCAACAAATTGTATTTCTTAACACTGGACACCAGAGGGATATTTTAAACCAACAAATTCAAGGTTGCCTTTTGTTTCGTTGGTCTGTAACAACATATGCCAATCTTGCATTGATGCATCCTTGACAAGGCTACTAGCTGTTAGTAGTAATGTTAGACAATGTTCAGCAATAAAGATGTAGGTTGTACAACATGTAAGTTAATATTCATTCATCGTTTTAAAAAAGGTTGAAGATGCTCGTGGTCTTGTCAAATAGTTGTAATTTACATTTACATTACATTTACATTTAAGTCATTTAGCAGACGCTCTTATCCAGAGCGACTTACAATTCTAAATTCTATGCATGACTTATTCAATTGGAATTCATCAGATACTGTATGTAATATAAATCCATCAATGTTTTTCTTCTTCTTTTATTAGGTATGCACAGACCCCCAAAACTCAAATGGATTGATTGCCTTTCAATCTCAACACAGCTGGTGTTTCATCTCTCTTGCCATCTGACATAGAGCACAGGGCCCACAGAACATGTACACTGCCCAGTCATCAATTAAGCTGCCCGGGATGTTGTATCTCTCTCTCATTGATGTGCGCATCATCATCATAGTTGTTGGCAGCAGGGGGAGACAGAAGCATTCACCATACCTCTCAGCCATCTGACAGGCTAGGCACATTGAACAGAAGGTACCACACAAACAGACTCTCCTATCAATGCAACAGTCCAGAATCCTTGAGTTCCACTTTGCCGGAGTATTGGGTTGACTCATTACTGCTCTATCACATACTCCATATCCAGATTTGCAGGCTTTTTTTTTCTCCATTTGAAATCACTCCATTTGACAACCTCATCCAGCGAAGTTGATAGGCAACGCCAGTGTCTATTTACCCTTACTGCCATCACTAATTGGTGGTGTAATCCACTAAGACAGTAAACCCAGAGACGGCAAGGTACGATGGCTGCGAGTTCGAATCCTCCTCTGGGCAAGGATTTAATTTATGGAAAAAGCGCTCCACTGTGGGCCCTCGGCTCAAATAACGCATACGTGAAAAAGTAGATTATAAAAATGCATCTAAAACATTGTAAATGTAAGTCTTCAATTCTATGTAATATAGCCAATAGTAGCAACGATGATTTATGTAGCAGTGCCAGTAGCCTGTGTGTCAGTCACCAACAGGGACAAGAAACTACTCATAAAATGTATTGGTAATCTTCATTTACAGGGTTTAGCCTGCACTTCCTCTTCACCCAATTAGTGTAAGCATAATATCTAGCTTCTTACTTTCAGTTGTCTCTATAACTATGAACACACCCTGAAAGCAGTGAATGGTCTTGTGTTACCACCTTATTAATAGGCCTACCACGTGCAGTAGGATGCGTTGATTAGTTGATTGACAGGTGTATTGTAGAACAGGGCCGGTCCAAGGCATAAGCGGCCTGAACCCCATGGCAAAATGTGTAGAAATACAGCAACTTTAAAACTGAAATTCTCTCTGCCGTCAAAGGACACAAAATGTTTTGCCGTGGGGTGGTGGGCCCCCCAACCAAATCCCCAAAAGCTAGGACCGGCCCTGCTTTAGAAGATAAACGATAAACTTTCCTCGAGTGTGGATGCTCGCCAATGTGGGTTTGAGTCCGGACTCGTGCTCAACTTTAAAAAAATAACTAACACGGTTACTGCAATACTGCCATCTGTAGGAAAATAATGAGTGTTTGACTTTAAGGTCGCTCTTATGCTTGTGTTTGTTCACCTCAATCTACGTCAACATTTATAATTGGCTGATGCAGAACTTGTTCCAGGAAATAATCACTGACTTCTGGTGAGGTTCGCATCGGACTAATGTGTGGAAGGTTATCTGATGGGACCAGCTACAATTTGTCTCAGTGGTCTAAGGCACTGCATCTCAGTGCTCGAGGCGTCACGACAGGCCCGACCCCGGTATCACAACCGGCAGTGATCGGGAGTCCCATAGAGCAGGTTAGGGGAGGGTTTGGCCGGGGTAGACAGTCATTGTAAAATAAGAATTTGTTCTTAACGGACTTGCCCAGTTAAATAAATAAACAATAACCTACTATCACGTGCAAGTAAATCAATTAGTTTAATTGGCTAACACACAGAAACAGAGTAACTGTTTACATTTAAACGGTTTCTAATGTTCACAAGTATGGCTCTGGAGTGTTTACCCAGCCCCACTATGTTTGAGTCCTATACTGTAGTTTCAGAAGGACTTGATGGTTTTTAAACCCATCATGGTGGACATAAATATGTTGTGGGTAAATATACAGTGGGGCAAAAAAGTATTTAGTCAGCCACCAATTGTGCAAGTTTTCCCACTTAAAAAGATGAGAGGCCTGTAATTTATCATAGGTACACTTCAACTATGACAGACAAAATGAGAATTTTTCCCCCCAGAAAATCACATTGTAGGATTTTTAATGAATTTGCAAATTATGTTGGAAAATAAGTATTTGGTCAATAACAAAAGTTTCTCAATACTTTGTTATATAATCTTTGTTGGCAATGACAGAGGTCAAACGTTTTCTGTAAGTCTTCACAAGGTTCACACACTGTTGCTGGTATTTTTGCCCATTCCTCCATGCAGATCTCCTCTAGAGCAGTGATGTTTTGGGGCTGTTGCTGGGCAACACGGACTTTCAACTCCCTCCAAAGATGTTCTATGGGGTTGAGATCTGGAGACTGGCTAGGCCACTCCAGGACCTTGAAATGCTTCTTACCAAGCCACTCCTTCGTTGCCAGGTGGTGTGTTTGGGATCATTGTCATGCTGAAAGACCCAGCCACGTTTCATCTTCAATACCCTTGCTGATGGAAGGAGGTTCACTCAAAATCTCACAATACATGGCCCCATTCATTCTTCCCTTTACACGGATCAGTCGTCCTGGTCCCTTTGCAGAAAAACAGCCCCAAAGCATGATGTTTCCACCCCCATGCTTCACAGTAGGTATGGTGTTCTTTGGATGAAACTCAGCATTCTTTGTTCTCCAAACACAACAAGTTGAGTTTTTACCAAAAAGTTATTTTGGTTTCATCTGACATTCTCCCAATCTTCTTCTGGATCATCCAAATGCTCACTAGCAAACTTCAGATGGGCCTGGACATGTACTGGCTTAAGCAGGGGGACACGTCTGGCACTGCAGGATTTGAGTTCCTGGCGGTGTAGTGTGTTACTGATGGTAGACTTTGTTACTTTGGTCCCAGCTCTCTGCAGGTCATTCACTAGGTCCCCCCGTGTGGTTCTGGGATTTTTGCTCACCGTTCTTGTGATCATTTTGACCCCACGGGGTGAGATCTTGCGTGGAGCCCCAGATCGAGGGAGATTATCTGTGGTCTTGTATGTCTTCCATTTCCTAATAATTGCTCCCACAGTTGATTTCTTCAAACCAAGCTGCTTACCTATTGCAGATTCAGTCTTCCCAGCCTGGTGCAGGTCTACAATGTTGTTTCTGGTGTCCTTTGACAGCTCTATGGTCTTGGCCATAGTGGAGTTTGGAGTGTGACTGTTTGAGGTTGTGGACAGGTGTCTTTTATACTGATAACAAGTTCAAACAGGTGTCATTAATCCAGGTAAGGAGTGGAGGACAGAGGAGCCTCTTAAAGAAGTAGTTACAGGTTTGTGAGAGCCAGAAATCTTGCTTGTTTGTAGGTGACCAAATACTTATTTTCCACCATAATTTGCAAATAAATTCATTAAAAAATGTGATTTTCTGGATTTTTTTCTTCTCATTTTGTATGTCATAGTTGAAGTGTACCTATGATGAAAATTACAGGCCTCTCATCTTTTTAAGGGGGAGAACTTGCACAATTGGTGGCTGAATAAATACTTTTTTGACAAACCCTGACTAAACTATTTTGACATGTACAGTAGGTGTTTGTTAGTGTCTGGGTTTGTGTGGGTATATTTAGTGTATATTAGTTATAAAGTGCTCTTGGGTGTATGTAGAATAGGGTGAGATCAGATGTGATATATAATAAAGAGAGTCTCAATAAAAGTCAGTCAGTGTTTATTAAATATTAACAATTGTTAAATACACCATATGAAAACCACACATATCTCTGAGTACCTGGCAGACATCTCAGCTTGGATGTCTGCCCACCACCTCAAGCTCAACCTTGACAAGATGGAACAGCTCTTCCTCCCAGGGAAGGCCTACCCCGCTCCAAGGTTCATGCTCTACAACATCCGTAGAGTACAACCCTTACTCACACAAGAAGCGGAGCAGGCCTTAATCCACGCAGTTGTCATTTCCCGTCTAGACTTCTGAAGCCCTCTGTTGGATGGGTTCCCCTCCTGTGCCATCAAACCCCTGAAACTTATCTGGAACGCTGCAGTCCGCCATGTTCTCCCATGTCTCCCCGCTCCTCGGCACACTCCACTGGCTTCCAGTCAAAGTCCGTATCCACTACAAGACCATGATGGTTGCCTACAGAGCAGCAAAGTGAACTGCCCCTCCCTACCTTCAGGCTATGCTCAAATCCTACACCCCAATCGAAGCACTCTATTCTGCCACCTCTGGTCTCTTCAACGTCCCACCCTTACAAGTGGTCAGCTCTTGCTCAGACCAGTCAAAGCTCTTCTCTGTCCTGACACCCCAATGATGGAACCAGCTTCACCCTGAAGCTAGAACAGCAGAGTCCCTTCCAAAAAGGAATGAGTCTTCCTACTAGCACGGACTTTGCTGGTAAGTACTTTAAGGAAATGTACTTGCCACGACTGTGTTATGTGGTTGTTTAGCCCAGCTTTCTTAAAATGAATGCATTAACTGTAATTCACTGTGGATAAGAGTGCCTGCTAAATGACTAAAATGTACATTTAAAATATGTCTCAATCTGTATGAACATAATATAGCCTACACAGTACAAACACAATATGTAACAGACTTTTTAGGCTTATAATATGCCTTATATATCACAATGTCTGGATGCAATATTTTACCCAGGAAAATTCAACACTGAAATATGTTCATCTCACTATTCTAAATGCACCTGTGGATATTTTCTGCTGACAATGACAATTAATCTTTGTCTTTAATGCAGGATTTGATCTAAACATCAGAAGCTATGGAGTGGAACGGTTACTTTCTATGTTATAGAGTGGAATGTTTTTTCTGCTGCTGTATCCGTAGGTATCTCATCTCTGAGAACCTCTTCCTGCAGTGCAAACAGGCAAACAGCCTTTTTCCTGTGTGGACCTTCAGATGCATCTTTAGCTTGTTCTAGTGGGTGAACCTCATCTGACACTTGGTAGAGCTGAATGGTTTCTCCCCTGTGTTGACCCTCTGGTTCCTCTTCAGGTTGCAGGCCTGGCTGAAGGACATATGACACTGGGTACAGCTGAAGGGTTTCACCCCTGTGTGGACCCTCTGGTGGGTCTTTACGTTCTGGAGGCAGCTGAAGCCTTTGTTACAGAACATGCAGAGGAACCGTTTCTCTTTACTACTGCCTGATGTTGCTCACCCTCCCTGAGCCTGGGCTCTAACCTTGTTGTTTGAGTTCAGTAGCTCATCAAAAAGGACATGGCGGCCATGTGAATCGGAAGGCCCCATCAACGTGGACACTGGGTCTCGATCCCTGAGTGTGTGTAAAGGGGAGTGGGTCGCGACATTTGGATTTGTCTCTAAGCTTTCCCTGTACTCTAAGAAATCTCTGCCTTGTGAGTGTCCTCCTAAGTGAGTCTCATCCACATTCCATGTGGGAGGAGCATCACCCTCCACTTTCAGTCACTTCATCAATGACTATAACCTCTTATCTAGGCACCCTTCATAGTACACACTACTACTGTAGCGGTTCCAGTCTCCTCTAGACAGATTAGTCTGTGTCTCTAAACCCAAGGATATGTTGCCAGAGTCCATCTCTGTAGTGTAAGAACAAGATGGATCACTGCCAGCCTCTAACACGTCACCTGAGTCTCGATGGGAATGAACAGTCCTCGGGCTCAGGTTACCGTAAAGTAAATACTCTGAGCTGAGAACAGGACAGCCCAGTCGCCCCAGCCCCTCTGGGTCTGACCTGTGGTCAGATCCTGTGTGTAAAAGTCTTTGTGTTACAATTAAAGACTATGTGTCCGTCTTTGACTTGAGGACGGCGTTCGGTGTTCCACTGACCTCTGTGATGCTGCGTCGGGTCCTTGGCGCGGTGGCGGTGAGGTCCTCCGTGGCTACATGGGACGCTCCAGTCTGAATGTCTCTGCTGTGCCGTGGGTCCTCCTCTCCTTCAGATCTCTCCAGCTTGACCCCAGTGACTGCAGCCTCTGCAGACTGACACAAGGAGAGGTTATTATTACCAGTAAATTTGTTTAATTGGAAAACAATATCTAAGTTTCACAAGTTCCCATATGGTAGATATATGAATGTACATGTAAGCAAATTAATAGCCGAGGGGAGCCTTTCTGAAATAAACAGCCACATTTGATGTACTGTAATTTCTTACACTGTGACACTAACCTCTATCACAATAACATGCTGGGTTGAGGTTCCACTCCCCTCATCAACAGTGATTGGTTGGTCATCTCTAAACGTGGTATGTCCTGCTGGCTTCGCAAAGCTCCTGTGGCCTCGAGTGAGATGTCCTTCGCCTGAAAGTGTGATTGGGGGAAATTAGTGGTTAAATTAGGTACTGTCAATGTTCAATTGTATACTATTGGAAGGGAAGGTGACACTTCTTGTAACTTCTATAACTATTGATTGTTCCATGCATATTATTTTAATTGAGTTTGACAACACGACATTCAGTAAATTAAGAATCTGGTTACAATATTATATAGAATATGATATTTTGTAAAAAAAACATTTGCAAGATGGCTAGGTAAACAGGGTAAATATTGCATACTATCCAAACACTGAACAAAATCCAATTCTGGGTCACACATCTGAACACATGCGCAGAGAGGAACCGGGCGACAGCCTCGGCCTTGTGCAACATCAAAATGTACCTCTTGCCAATCCTCTATATCGGTCGAGGAGTTTCACACTACTGGGACGACTGGCGAGGACGCGCTCCCGCGCTGTCTTCTCTGCGCGCTCCCGTGCCATCTTCAGTTCCAGTAGCTGTAGTTTCCTCCGCAATCCCCTGTTTTCTTTATGGCTTTGAGTTATTTCCAAACGAACCACTGCATAGTCGTCGTCCACGATTTTACAGATCTCTGCTACAGCAGCATTCGCTAGCACCTCCATGATGGAGGCTATTTGAGTGTGAAAAACCATACAGTTAGCCATTGTTAGCAGCTAGCTAGCTAGAAAACATATCGTCCTGTCGACAACGCGAATTAAAGACTACCAGGTATAAATAATTGATGCTGTGCAGTCGAGGGATTCATATTGAGTTCAAGGGTGTTAATAAACGTCTAAATAACAATAAAAACGCTAAATGTAAGATTGTTCTTGGGTCAATGTTAACTTCCGTTTATACTGACGAATTCGTTTTTTATTCTTCCTCTCTGGTTTAATGGCTTTCGCAACAATTTGAAGTGCATGCCGCCACCTACTGTATGGGTGGATAAGTCAAACGACAAAAAACATCAACTTCGAATTCAACCTGCTTTTCTGTTTAAATCAAACATTTTAATCAGGTCCGTACACAGGCTTAGAAAAGAGCCTGGGAGGTCGTGCCATCTCCCAACGACAGTATCCTTGCCCGTGCTTCTGCCAAGAAATATTGATGCCCCTAATACTTTTCAGCCACAGACAATGATTTATTGGACACTTGAACAATACAATTAATACATGTGTCAATAAGTGTTACAAAATCCACCTACACAATGACTGTATCCAGATCTCTTGACTGACGAGGAACATTTACTGTTGTAAATGTTGTACATCCACTGGCCCATTAGACTCTCTCCCCAGCTCCACATAGAAGATCTGCTGGACAGCCCTGATCATTGACACCTCAACCTCTTTCACCCTAACAGGGCACTCATGGAAGTCGGGAATATGATGCCCACCGCAGTTGCAACATTTTACATTCAGACTCTTCAATAACATACCCTCCAGTCTGCAAACACTTGAAACGCGCGTTTCCACGAACGCTCTCATGGCGTAGCTTTTATTTATCCGAGAGGAATAAACTCCCAGGTGAAGTTAGTTTCTGATGAACAGTGGTGTAAAGTGTGGTGTCTGTACTTTACTATTTATATTTGACTACTTTTACTAACCTACATTACAAAAAAAAGTACGTTTTACTCCATAGATTTTCCGTGACAGTCAAAGTACTCGTTGCATTTTGAATCGCTAGCATGACAGGAAATGGCTCAATTCTGGCCGGCTGTCTAAACGCATGCTTAGTTTGTAAATTAATGTTGAGTGTGCCCCTGGTTATCCGTAAATAAATAAAAAACACAAAAATGGTGCCATCTGGTTTGTTTAATAAATGGAATTTGAAATGATTTATACGTTCACTTTCAATACTTATGTATATTTTAGCCATTACATTTACTTTTGATACTTAAGTATATTTAATTGGATTTTCATTGTGTTCAATGGTGTTATTTGCCCCCCAATTCTTTGGATTTTACTGGGTGACTTTTACTTGATTAATTTTCTATCAAGGTATCTTTACTTTTACTGAAATATGACAATTGCATATATTTTCCACCAGTGTTGATGAATTTAAGGCGTGGAGCCGAGACCAGGCTTTGTGGAATCTAGCTCCGACTACATCGATTCGCCCAAGGTCAATACTTTCAACAAAAACAACATATATTAAAACGCCCACATTGCACGTGTTTGTCCACCGTAGTTCTGTGACTTTATTTGTTTGCTGAAATCCTTACACCCACTGACTGTTTGCTCATTGCTGTTGCTCTAAGATGGCAACTAGTGGTGAAGTTCATCAGAAAACTTCCTTCACCGTGGAGTTAAGTCCGCAAATATATCCCAGCTTCACATGGTCGGGAGATACTCTTAATAAACAACAGTAATACAGATCAAATTTGCTCGGTTTTCCCCATCCACCATACGGGTCAAGAGACGTACATGAACTACACCTGGACTTTTCAGCCTGAGATACTAATGTCGCGATGCCAGAGATGATACTTTTACCGTTGCCCTGTTTTGAAAAATCAAAGCTGTCCACTTCATGGGTAGATGATTTCGCGAGCCACAATGCACGCTCCTTTTGCCCTTTAGATATACCACTCCTGGTTACTGACTGCATCCACTTCTTCACCATCCTGACTCCAAAATGGTTTCCAAAGTGAACATCCTCATCCCAAAAACTTGATCCAAAAATAAACGATTCATCAGACTCACTTTCCACAACAATTTGAGCTCTTTTCGTTCCATTCTTAGACTTCACTGTTGTCCATTCATCCTTCTCAGTACTGTACTGTACTCGACGCACTTTAAGCTTTAAATAGCACTTGCGCTCGCTCTCCAGCGTCTCACCAACGGCTTTCTTCAGTGATCTTGTTGGTTTACCTCATAGCAGCGCAAAGGGTGTGGTTAAATAAAAAGGTCTGCGCGCTGTTCTTTGAAATAAGGTGCCGCTTATTACATTACACATCAAATAAATTCATCAGTATATTTCAAGCTCAGAGCAGGCTTGTTTAGAAAGAACAGTGTGTTAGTAAGAATATAGTAGAAAATAATCAAATTACTATTCCATTTACATCACCTCAGTAAAGTAAATATTCAACTATACTTGTTCTAGCTTAGGTTCACTGTCTCAAACATGTATTTACACAAGACTGTTTCAAATGATAAGTTAACAAAGGGTTAATGAGGGGTATGTGGTTAATTACCCCCCTTACCCTAAGACACTTCACATGATAACTATAATATGTCAGCGCTAAATAATAGTTCCCAGATATCCACTGTGTACATCTCAAGCCACACTGCCACAATTTCTCCCTGTTGTGGACACTCCCGTGTCTGGTAAGGTTAGTCAGGAAGGAGAAGCTCTTGTAACATTGATTGCACTTGAAGGGCTTCTCATTGGTGTGAACGGTCTGGTGCATATTCACATAGTTTGCCTCAGCAAAGCTCTTCCCACACTTAGGGCAGTCGTACAGGTTGACAGTATCTGTCCAAATGCTCGGCCTCCCACGTTATGACCCAATGACACCAGAGGTAGCAGCAGCCACCACCCTCAGGTGGTTAGTATTTGACCTCCCTCCTTGACCTCTAGCCATTGTTTGGGTGTTGTTGGGATTGTGTGCCGTGTTATAGGCTAGGTACCTCTCATGGTGAATGCTCAACCTGACCCTGTCTGTATTTGTGGGGTAACCATGCACTGAGACTGTGAAGAGAATGTTCTGGGCTGCAGACTGGATCCCTGACTGGAGCCTCTGTCTCTCTGATGACCACCAGGACTGAGGTTGTTCAGTCCACCTGTCCACTGGTTGTGTTCCGTGTGGTGGTGGAGTCTCTGTCAATCGTGGTTGGGTCCTTGTTCTGACTTGGGAAGGAAAAGCGAAGGATTCTGATCAAGGGCCAGGGATTTTGACCAGCCACTTCAGAGGCTCAGTCTCTCCCGCAAGCAACACCAGATATCAGCAGGTCCTCATGGACTGCAGACTGTAAACACATATTGTACAGAAAAGTATAAAGCTTTATATAAGAAAATCTTTGCTGTACACACAAACATGATATTTTAAAACCATAGTCAAGCCCATCTCTAACACTGTGATTCAAGAACCTAACAATATGAAGCTATTGGAGTTTATTATAAAAAAATATACAAAAGTGTCAATTTAAGAATTAAGTATAATGTTTTGGTTTGACTGAGATAAGGAAAACTCAGTCCCTGCAATGACAAAAAAAAATACAGAGTCAGTCAGCACACAGTCAAATGGTCAAACACTCACATAACGTGAAGTACAGGACTTTTATTGTACAAAACGATACGTGGCATGTACAATAACTTTTCTCACTATGGTAACACAACCTTTTCTGTAAATCTGGTACCCTTGTTTTGTTAAAATGAATTTTAGAATACTTTGGAAAAGGTTCAACATTACACACAGCTTCACGACTTCATGTCAAGTAAACTTAAGGCCCAATAATTTTCTCATTATAAAACATTATCATCAAACAACTGGAAAAAAGTTGGTAGTCTTAATCAGTGAAACATTTTTACAGACACCAACCACCAGCATATCTACTCTGTCTCATCATACTCATTCTTTCCTCAGTTCACCTCATCCAGCTCCCTACTACATCCAAAACCAACATAATTAACTACAAACAAACTAGTACTACATCACATGTCACTATACTCTATACATGGGCTGTGTGCATTTGCTGCTGGTGTATCCTGAGGTATCTCCTCTCTGAGAACCTCTTCCCGCAGTGCGTACAGGCAAATGGCCTCTCCTCCGTGTGGATCTTCAGGTGCACCTTCAGATGGTGCTGGTGGGAGAACCTCTTCTCACACTGGGTACAGCTGAAGGGTTTCTCCCCTGTGTGGACTCTCTGGTGCCTCTTCAGGCTGGATGATTGTGAAAAACTGGCCCGGCACAGTTGGCAGCCGAAAGGTTTCTCCCCTGTGTGCATCCTCTTGTGGATCTCCACCTGTTTGCGGAAACTGAAGGCTTTCCCACAGAATGAACATGGGAAGCGCTTCTCTTTGCCACCAGATCTACTGATAGCGTCACTACTACTGTCATTTGTCAATGGGCTTGTGTAGCTATTTAGTGTTGAGGCACTGGCATTGTCTGACGTTTGGTTTGACATTAGGAGAGTGTGAGGAGGATGAAGGCCAGGGCGTGTCTGTGTTGTCGCAGGGACCATGTTCCAGTTGATAGATCCTATAGAAGGCAGGCTGAAGGTAGCATCTGTTAGGGGGTTAACCTGAGGCCTCACCAGTCTGTCTGAATCACAACTATAGGAGCAGGATGGAGCATTGCTAGCAGAGTCTGTGACTGTTCCCATAAAGACAACTCCTCGCCCCTGCAGACCAAATCTACGCCTCACCCTGGTCTCAGCCATTCTGTTGTCATGGAGACTAAGTTCAGATGTTGTTTTGTGTTCCACTGTCTGTTTGTGGTTGTGGTTAACAGTGTTGTTCCCCAGCCCAGAGTTGAGGTCGCTGTCCCATCCACTGACCTCCACTATGTCGTGTCTGGTCCTGGCCTGCTCCGTGATGTTGTCCCGTGAGCCCTTGGCTGCACCCGTCTGGGTCTGGGAATCCAAGATGGCCACCCAGTCTCCTCTGTTAGCCTCCTGCCAACCACCTATAGGAAGAGGTTACAAAATAGACTTTAAAAAAATATTTTTGGGGGTCAATTACCTGGTCAAGTTCATACATTACAATGTGTAGTTTTTGTATGTAAACATACGTTGTGTTGATAGCCAGATGCATCACTATTCCCATTGAATATCTATTACTGTATGGTGGCTATATGTATTTCTCCTTTACCTTGCTCCCCCATCTTTAGTCCACTCAGCAGGTCAATGCTCTCTGGTTCATCTTCTATTGTCTCCTCTTTGACCAGCAGCAGATCAGGCTTCCCATCCTCCATGTCTACTGACTGTAAGAGATACAGAGTGAGAAGATGTTGGATCAAGAAATCTGATATGAGCATCTCCTGATTAGGCAATGAGGGACTGCTATGAGTACTACGCAAACATGTTAGTTAACTTTATGCCATGCAAAGTTGATTTGATTACTTGACGTGTTGAGAATATATACATTTTACTCATACACTCATGGGTCAAAATAGAAGCTATGCATTAAGCCTCTGTAGTCATAAGAGTCCCACCTAGTCAACAAATATTTAAGAGACCTCATGAGCTGTCCTAGCCAGTTAAGAGTTACCAGCAGCTGTCTTGGTAATAGGACAACGCAGCGAGTCAGTGGTTCCTGTGCCACATGCAATTACTTTCGAGTTGGTAGAAGAATGTGTTGATATTGCTATATCATCTTAACCTAGAGAAGGACTATAGTATGTTTCTGTGAAGGGCCCCTTCCCTTTGTCAGCCCTATTTCACATGAAATGCCCAAATACTAATAACCACAAGGCTAATGAATAACAGGGTTGGGGTCAATTCAATTTCAGTCAATTCAGAATGTAAACCAAATTCCAATTCCACATTTTTCATTGAAAAGCATTGAAGAGGACTGGAATTGACCCAAACCCTGATAAATAAACACGTTTTTCTTTGGATTATATAATTACCTACTGTACATGTTATTTCAAGTAATTCCTTTGGAGCGCAAAATGTTGTTAAAAAAAAGCCCAAATTGGGCATTTGAAGGCATTTAGGGCTTTATGTTAACTTTGATTGTGTTCGATGAAAATGATAAACCTTTCAAACAAACGTTGTATGCAACATTATGAGCAGCAGGTGACTTGATGCCTAAGGCTACTGTGCCAAAGTGATTTAGAGTTGTTAAAAAGGGAGTGACGAGTGTCTTGACGTAACGGTAATATTGTAGAAATTCCACTTTCAACAACCATCAGAATTTGTAAAAAAGGTTTGGCTATGCATGTGTAACGGAAGTGAAACGCTAGCTTTAGTTAGCGGTGGTGCGCACAAAATAGCGTTTCAATCGGTGACGTCACTTGCTCTGAGACCTTGAAGTAGTAATTCACCTTGCTCTGCAAGGGCCGTGGCTTTTGTGGAGCGATAGGTAACGATGCTTCGAGGGTGACTGTTGTTGATGTGTGCAGAGGGTCCCTGGTTCGCGCCCGGGTATGGGTGAGGGGACGGTCTAAAGTTATACTGTTACACATGCAAACATATTGGGCCTAAGTGTTCTTGTCCATTAGTTTACTCAAATTAGGGGAGGGGTGGTAGGATTAGGGTCAAATAAAAAATGTTTATTTTTTTAAGATTAAACAAAAATATATGGGGGATTGGAAATGATACAGACAATTACATTGATAGAACCCACAATCTATCTGCAATGAAGGGACTCAGTCGGGGTCTCAACATACTGTTTAGAGTTAGAATAATAGAATCCACAAGGAGCAATTTCGAAATGTAGTTGTGCCTCAGTCACTCAATTAACCCATGTCAGCTAAACATGTTTAGATTGATCAATTAGTCTAGAGGCCAACTATCTAAACTTGTAGTAAGCAAGGTCGAATTACCGACCGGGTGGGGCCCATTGATCATCAGTTATCATATTTAAAAACTGCAAACATTTGCCACCACCCTATGGCAAAATGTGTAGAATTGCAGGAAACTTGCTTTAAAACAACAACATTTTAAAATGTTTTGCTCGAAGGGGGTGGTGGGGGAGGTTATGTGGGACCCACAAGCCACTGCAGCCCCTCATGATGAGTTCACCCCCAATAAAGTCGCCCATTCCTGCCCTAGAGAGTATTGGAGCACCAACGCGTCAACCTAAGTAACATCCGTCAATCCGCCAGAGATATCAGCGGCTCAATCCATCGCATGCGCTTGTCGCAGGACTGTTCTTAAGGTAATCCATATAAATGAACGGAAGTACAGAGGTAGTTTTGTGCCAACAAAAATAAGGGGTTAAATATTTGTCAAAAACATATATATATTTCCTGAGCTTTCTTATATCTCCTAGATATAGGACAGACACTTCAAAACCGTATTCCTTGTGATTAAATGTTTTGCCATTCAGGAATGTGTTCATGCATTTCTATGGGCTATAGTAGTAAAGAATCATTTCTATATTTATCTGATCCCCCCCCAACAGCTTAGACGTTTAAGAATGAACAACTCCAAAGCAATTGCGTGTGACTCAGGAGCCACTGACTCACTGAATTGTACTATTATCAATACACCTGCTGGTAACTCTTAACTGGTTAGGACAGCTCAAGAGGTCTCCTAAATATCTGTCAACCAGGTGTGATTCTTATGACTGAAGAGGCTTCATGCATAGCTTATATTTTGACCCATTAGAGTTGGAGTGAAATCTCTCTATTCTCAGCACTTACAACTGATTTTCTACTCTAAGAGGTTTATTGGAATACGCCCCGACCTAATACCATTCAGCCAGTAGTTTACAGTGGGCTCACCTCAGTGAGACTGTATGTGGTCCTGTGCTGCTCAGCTGGTTCCTCTGTGGGTTCAGGAGGAGTTGTAGTCTGGTTGTCCTCCATGTCCATGGGCCCCTCAGTGTTCCCCAGACCCTCCTCACACCTCTCCTCCTTCACCAGCAGCACCTCTGGACCCTCCTCCTGGAAGTGAGAGGTGATACAGATTATACAGACATACACTCCCTCAGGTACAGTGGGGCAAAAAAGTATTTAGTCAGCCACCAATTGTGCAAGTTCTCCCACTTAAAAAGATCAGAGAGGCCTGTCATTTTCATCATAGGTACACTTCAACTATGGCAGACAAAATGAGAAAAAACAATCCAGAAAATCACATTGTAGGATTTTTAATGAATGTATTTGCAAATTATGGTGGAAAATAAGTATTTGGTCAATAACAAAAGTTTATCTCAATACTTTGTTATATACCCTTTGTTGGCAATGACAGAGGTCAAACGTTTTCTGTAATTCTTCACAAGGTTTTCACACACTGTTGCTGGTATTTTGGCCCATTCCTCCATGCAGATCTCCTCTAGAGCAGTGATGTTTTGGGGCTGTTGCTGGGCAACACAGAATTTCAACTCCCTCCAAAGATTTTCTATGGGGTTGAGATCTGGAGACTGGCTAGGCCACTCCAGGACCTTGAAATGCTTCTTACGAAGCCACTCCTTCATTGCCCGGGTGGTGTGTTTGGGATCATTGTCATGCTGAAAGACCCAGCCACATTTAATCTTCAATGCCCTTGCTGATGGAAGGAGGTTTTCACTCAAAATCTCACGATACATGGCCCCATTTATTCTTCCCTTTACACGGATCAGTCGTCCTGGTCCCGTTGCAGAAAAACAGCCCCAAAGCATGATGTTTCCACCCCCATGCTTCACAGTAGGTATGGTGTTCTTTGGATGCAACTCAGCATTCTTTGTCCTCCAAACATGACGAGTTGAGTTTTTAACAAAAAGTCCTATTTTGGTTTGATCTGACCATATGACATTCTCCCAGTCTTCTTCTGGATCATCCAAATGCTCTCTAGCAAACATCAGACGGGCCTAGACATGTACTGGCTTAAGCAGGGGGACACGTCTGGCACTGCAGGATTTGAGTCCCTGGCGGCGTAGTGTGTTACTGATGGTAGGCTTTGTTACTTTGGTCTCAGCTCTCTGCAGGTCATTCACTAGGTCCCCCCGTGTGGTTCTGGGATTTTTGCTCACCGTTCTTGTGATCATTTTGACCCCACGGGGTGAGATCTTGCGTGGAGCCCCAGATCGAGGGAGATTATCTGTGGTCTTATATGTCTTCCATTTCCTAATAATTGCTCCCACAGTTGATTTCTTCAAACCAAGCTGCTTACCTATTGCAGATTCAGTCTTCCCAGCCTGGTGCAGGTCTACAATTTTGTTTCTGGTGTCCTTTGACAGCTCTTTGGTCTTGGCTATAGTGGAGTTTGGAGTGTGAATGTTTGAGGTTGTGGACAGGTGTCTTTTATACTGATAACAAGTTAAAACAGGTGCCATTAATACCGGTAACGAGTGGAGGACAGAGGAGCCTCAAAGAAGAAATTACAGGTCTGTGAGAGCCAGAAATCTTGCTTGTTGGTAGGTGACCAAATACTTATTTTCCACCATAATTTGCAAATAAATTCATAAAAAAATACTACAATGTGATTTTCTGGATTTTTTTTTTCATTTTGTCTGTCATAGTTGAAGTGTACCTATGATGAAAATTACAGGCCTCTCTCATCTTTAAGTGGGAGAACTTGCACAATTGGTGGCTGACTAAATACTTTTTTGCCCCATTGTATGTACACACACACACACACACAGATAAACACACTTTCAACATGGAGTGTTTACCCATCTCCACTACGTTTGAGTCCTATACTGTAGTCACATAATGACTTCATTGTTGTGAAACCCATCACAGTGGACATAAATATGATGTTGGTAAACAGGAGTCAGATATGATAAGTCAAAAGTCATCATCAGACAAACCCGACTAAACTATTTTGACGTGAACATTAGGTGTTTGTTAGTGTGTGTAATACACCATATGAAAACCACACATACACGTGTATCTCTGTGTGCCTTGCAGACATCTCTGCTGGGATGTCGGTCCATCATCTCAAGCTCAACAAGACGAAGCTGCTCTTCCTCCCGGGGAAGGCCTGCCCACTCCAAGACCTCTCCATCATGGTTGACAACTCCACAGTGCAAAGAACCTTGGCGTGACCCTGGACAACACCCTGTCATTCTCTGCAAACATCAAATCAGTGACTCTCTCCTGTAGGTTCATGCTTTACAACATCAGTAGAGTACGACCCTTCCTCACACAGGAAGCAGTGAAGTTCCTAATCCAGGCTCTTGTCATCTCCCATCTAGACTACTGCAACTCTTTTGGCTGGGCTCCCTGTTTGTGCCATCAAACCCCTGCAATTTATCTAGAATGCCGCCAGGTGTTCAACCTTCCCATGTTCTCCCATGGGTTGTTCTATGTCATTTCTGCAATCCATGACACCCACCATCATTTCTGTAGTTAGAAACAAGATTAGCATTCCTGCTAAATTATTTTGTTGAAATATAATTGAATCCTGAGAAATTAAGCTAATTGATTGCACTCAAATTGCCCATTTTAATTTATAGGATTCATATAAAATTCAATAAATACAGTACCTATCATTTGATTTGGGACAAAAACATTTCTAACAAAGACATGAAGAAGCGTACTGGTCAAAAGCCACCCAAACTCCACACCAATCCTACCCCAACAATGAGTATATAGTATCAGTTCTCTATCTGACATGAAGTATGGAGCTGCGGCTTAGAGTATGGTTTCTTCATCCTATGTAATGTATTATTGTTGAAATGCATGTTTTTTCCCCTGTTCAGGGAAATTAGTCATTTTAGTTGTTTATGTCCCATTCTACATCCTGATATTACTAGGTTCTGACCACTAGATTGTGCTGTTCCTGCTATTAGATGATAAAAAATACCCCCCCCCCAAAAAAAAAATGTTTCACTGAGATTACATAGGACAATGAAACAATACTCCAAGCCGCAGCTCCAACCATGTGTCGTGACATTGTATTAGTTAATGTGACGACTGTTGCTCAACAAATGATTAAAGGTTTCTAATTGCGTAATTAACTGAATCAAGCAATTATTAACTCATTAACCTGGGGCACCATGGGAAAATTAGTTTGATTGAGTTTCTATTTCCCAAATTAACTCAAAGAATATCAGAATATCGATTTTACAACAGTCACTAATTAATCAGTTTCCTCTAGTCTCATTCTGAACGCCGCATAATCCGGGAATCTGCACAGACCTGGGTCTCACCAATGAGTTCGTACCACACTAATCTTAGTTGAGTATTTATTTACTAAAAAGCTAAAATGATGATAAAAGGCACACATACACAAAAACACATTCTAGGCTATTGATTAGAACTTAGTATAACGGGCCAACACACTATGGCGTGTGTTACCCAAAATGGGGATTTAAAAGAGAGAGAAAATGAGAAAGTACACGAGAGACATATATTTGGGTGAATTTGTCAGCTATGCTTATTTTAACCCTTGCCCCAAACTGCCGCTCTTATGGGTCAAAATATAATGATGTAATTATGTGTGGGAGGTCTCAGATGGGAAGGTCCGCTTGGACCGTTTAGGCTGGTCAATGACACACTTCTCCGGCGCAACTCTCTGGTTGTCCTTACGATGTCAGTGTCCTTTTGGCTTAGTGGTCTGTTTCCTAGCCCTTGCTCTGGAAGGGGTCTTCTGAGGACATACAGCTCTGTAGCTCAGAGCTCACAGCATAGGAATGAAACAGTGTAGATACCACGATTCAATGGAGAGTGGAGGCTAGGTGGTCTGGCTTGAATTCACCCGCTTAGACACAGCTACTCATCCGTAGCTTGGGTAGAAAAAGATTTCTTTGTCTTCAACCTTGGGTTGAGTTTTGGGTTCGTTGACTTTTTTAGGCCTCGGCTACAGCTTGGGTCACTTAGTCTGTTAATTCTTCACTCACAGGTTTTATACCCTCGGGTCAGAAGTGGGCGTAACCGCCTTTAGGGCAATTCTCTTGGCGTACCAAGTTAAGAGGTCTGTATTTTACTCAAATCCAATTTTAGACAACTGACTTCACATTTCATCTTTACCAAAACATTCTCTTTGATTTGGACATTTTCCATACAACGTACAATGTATAAACATCAAACATATACTAGGAAAACTCTTAACGTTACAATGTTTTCGTAATAACGTCATCTATGAACCTTTAATAACAAAACAAAAATGACATACATTTTCATATTCCCTCTATCGTCATGACCACCATTGTGGCTGACGGAAACCATTGTTCCAAAGCCCCTTTATTTAATGTTTAATGTTCTGAGGCTGGTTCTCCATAGTGACAGGACAAAAGGAATTTGTCTGTGGCCTAAGATTTACCATGGGCGTGAGGGGTCATAAAACCCCCACATCCTCCTATCCCTTGAGATCCCTTCTCCTCTGCTGGGGATGAAATCTCTCTGCAGGATTGTGGTCGTTGGTAACCTGAGCCGAGCAGGACAGTCATGACACATGCTACTTGTCAGACAGAGAACTGATACTATATACTCATTGTTTGGGTGCAATCAATTAGTTGAATTTCTCAGAGATCTAATTGTATTTCAACAAAATAATGTTGCAGGAAAGCTAATATTATCTATATCCAACAGAAACGTTTTCAGAACAATCTGGGATGGTGGGTGTCGAAATCCTATATCTTGTGCTTTTTGAGGTGGAATGACCCCCATGTCGCCCCGCTCCTCCGCACAATCCACTGGCTTCCAGTCGAAGCTCCCATCCACGACATGACCATGGTGATTGCCTACATAGCAGCAAGGGGAAGTGCCCCTCCCTGCCTTCAGGCTGTGCTCAAACCCTACACCCCACCTGAGGACTCCGTTCTGCCACTGGTCTCTTGGCCGTCCCACCACTATGGGGGATCAGATCCCGCTCAGCCCAGTCAAAGCTCTTCTCTGTCCTGACACCCCAATGGTGGTACCAGTCCATGCTCATCTTCCAAAAACGTCTGAAACCCTACCACTTGAAAGAGCATCTTAAATAAATCCCCTTAAATAAATAAATGGTCTTCCTACCAATGTTATAGTTTGTGGGTTTTATATTACTTTCTATTTCTATTCATTTTAAGATTTTTATTTGAAATTGTTTTTCAGATCTGATTTACTAGTTTTTATTTAGTTGAAGTTGTATAGTTTTTTTTTGCCACTTCTTGCCACTATGGGGCAGTAATACATAAAGTGATGGGTCAGGTTATAGGTTAGATTTAAAGGGATAGTTCACCCAAATTACACAATTAAACATTGCTTACAGGGCAAGGAAACCAGTCTATGGACAAGGTATGACGGAAATCTATGTATCTCTGCGTTTCTCTGCTCATAGGTTGCTGACACCTTACAACACCTGGATAGGCATTTGACGTATCAGCTAACCACATCATGGTCGAGCTCCCCTGCTCAGACGTTGCAAGCATCGACCAATGGTTGCACGCAGGGCTGACTATTATGGAATTTGGGGTAACGATTATTTGTCACACAAATGGAAACAGTTATTGTCATAATTGTCATTTCTGTTCAAATGTTTTGCGCTTGTTGCATCATAATGCATCTGAGGGAAGACACAGTGGTGTACGAAATTATTGACACCCTTGATAAAAATGAGCAAAAATGACTATAAAATACAGTACGTAACTCATTTACTGAGCTATATTGTATGCAAAAAATAGGAAGTGTATGTTATTTTATACTAATACAATTGCTCAGAGAAAGAGATGTTCTTTAACAAGTAATATTTTTCTTTCTCAAAAATATAGGGGTCAAAATGATTGACATCCATGTCTTCAATACCTCACATTGCGAGGATAACGGTACTGAGACTTTTTCTAAAACGTTTTATGAGATTGGAGAACACATTGGGAACGATCTTAGACCATTCCTCAGTACAGAATCTTTCCAGATCCTTGACATCCTCCTTTTGTGCTTATGGATTGCCCTCTTCAATTCAAACCACAGGTATTCGATGGGATTTGAGTTTGGAGACAGATTCTGTGGTCAATCTTTGTGTATGTTGATGTGTGCTTTGGGTTATTGTCTTTCTGGAAGATCCATTTGAACTATCAGCTTTCTGGCAAAGGCAACCAGGTTATTGGCTAAAATGTCCTGGTTCTGAGTAAAGTTCATGATGCCATTGACCTTAACAAGGGCCACAGGACCAGTGGAAGCAAAACTACCCCATAACATCAAATATCTACCACCATATATTACAGTGGGCCTGGGGTGCTCATCTGCTTATGCATTTTAATTTTAACGCCAAACCCACCACTGGTGTGCATGGCCAAAGAGCTCAGTTCTTATCTGCTCTTCATCAATGAAGACTTCTCCGAAAAGGTACGCCTCAAAAGGAAGGATCCGCTGCCACGACTCATTGAACAGCACAAGAGAGGCAACATTGCATACCTGAAGTACAACCAGCTGGTCTTTCACCCCCCCCGCCCTAGTAGGCCTACTGCAAGCAACTGAAGCCCACTGAGAGAATGCCAAGAGTTTGCAAAGCTGTCATCAAGACCACGGGTGGCTACTTTGAAGAATTGTTTAACTCTCTTTTGGTTACAACATGATTCCAGATGTTATTTCAGAGTTGTGACCTCTTCAATATTATTCTACAATGTAGAAAATAGTTAAAAATAAAAGAAAAACCCTTGAATGTGTAGTTGTGTCTAAAACTTTTGACCGGTACTGTATATTTCTTCCTAACCCACCATGGACAGCTCAAACACAATTTTATGGTGGTTTAGGGAAGGTTTAAAACAAATGCCTGTGTCTCATCAGTATTCATAGCATTCTTAGTTCTTGTTAGAGCATCATGACCTGGAGTAGCACAGTGGTCTAAGTAAAGTGCTCCGGCTGTAGACCACTGATCGATTCCTTTAATTAATTAGACCTTTTTTCCCCACCCCTTTATTTAAAAAAAAATCTTTCTCCCCAACCTCGGGGCGGCAGGGTAGCCTAGTGGTTAGAGCGTTGGACTAGTAACCGGAAGGTTGCAAGTTCAAACCCCCGAGCTGACAAGGTACACATCTGTCGTTCTGCCCCTGAACAGGCAGTTAACCCACTGTTCCTAGGCCATCATTGAAAATAAGAATTTGTTCTTAACTGACTTGCCTAGTTAAATAAAGGTAAAATAAAATAAACAACCTGCCATGGACAGCTCCAATACAATTTTAGCTGTTGAACATGGTGGTCTCCTGAACTGGGAGCACCAATTGCACTTCGTTGACACTGACTGACACCACAGTTGTTGAATCTTGGGGCCTCCCGAGTGGCGATCCCGGTCTGTGTTGCAGCCGGCCACGACCGGGAGGCCCATGAGGGGACGCACAATTGGCCCAGCATTGTCCGGGTTAGTGGAGGGTTTGGCTGGGATGTCCTTGTCCCATCGCGCACTAGCAACTCTCTAGTAAGAATTCTGGCTCTCACAGAACTGTTAGTTTTTCTTTAAGAAGCCCTCCTGTTCTCCACTCATTACCTGTATTAACTGCACCTGTTTGAACTCGTTACCTGTATAAAAAACACCTGTCCACACACTCAATCAAACAGACTCCAACCTCTCCACAATGGCCAAGACCTGAGAGCTACAATAAATAAAATTGTAGACCTGCACATGGCTGGGATGGGCTACAGGACAATAGGCAAGCAGCTTGGTGAGAAGGTAACAATTGTTGGCGCAATTATTGGAAAATGGAAGAAGTTCAAGATGACGGTCAATCACCCTTGGTCTGGGGCTCCATGCAAGATCTCACCTCGTGGGGCATCAATGATCATGAGGAAGGTGAGGGATCAGCCCAGAACTACACGGCAGGACCTGGTAAATGACCTGAAGAGAGCTGGGACCATATTCTCAAAGAAAACCATTAGTAACACACACTAAAATCCTGCAGCGCACGCAAGGTCCCCCTGTTCAAGCCAGCGCATGTCCAGGCCCGTCTGAAGTTTGCCAATGACCATCTGGATGATCCAGAGGAGGAATGGGAGAATGTTATGTGGTCTGATGAGACAAAAATAGCTTTTTGGTCTAAACTCCACTCACCGTGTTTGGAGGAAGAACAAGGATGAGTACAACCCCAAGAACACCATCCCAACCGTGAAGCATGGAGGTGGAAACATCATTCTTTGGGGATGCTTTTCTGCAAAGGGGACAGGATGACTGCACCGTATTGAGGGGAGGATGGATGGGGCCATGTATCGCGAGATCTTGGCCAACAACCTCCTTCCCTCAGTAACAGCATTGAAGATGGGTCGTGGCTCGGTCTTCCAGCATGACAACGACCCGAAACATACAGCCAGGGCAACTAAGGAGTGGCTCCGTAAGAAGCATCTCATGGTCCTGGAGTGGCCTAGCCAGTCTCCAGACCTGAACCCAATAGAAAATCTTTGGAGGGAGCTGAACGTCCGTATTGCCAGCGACAGCCCCAAAACCTGAAGGATCTGGAGAAGGTCTGTATGGAGGAGTGGGCCAAAATCCCTACTGCAGTGTGTGCAAACCTGGTCAAGAACTACAGGAAACGCATGTCGTACGTCTCTGTAATTGCAAACAAAGGTTTCTGTACCAGATATTAAGTTCTGCTTTTCTGATGTATCAAATACTTATGTCATGCAATAAAATGCAAATTAATTACTTAAAAATCATACAATGTGATTTTCTGGATTTTCTCACAGTTGAAGTGTACCTATGATAAAAATTACAGACCTCTACATGCTTTGTAAGTAGGAAAACATGCAAAATCGGCAGTGTATCAAATACTTGTTCTCCCCACTGTACACTAGACGACTGTTTGGGGGCACTGTGTTGAAGCTACTGTGCCTCCATCTTGGAACTCCCCCACCATTGTAAAACATTTTTTTGGGGAAGCTATATAAATGCATTTATTAATGTCCACATTCATTTTTTCCACATGTATTTAATGACAGACACATTAATGCGAAATGTGTTATTATATTATGTGCCATAAACAAAAACAAAAAAAGGAATATGTAAAGACATTTTCCTTAAAGTATACTTTGAGATCACTTATGTTACTGTCCCCACTACAACAACAACAAATATTTAAATACATGTAATTTTGTCCTTTATTGAAATACAGTAGAATTCCATTCAATCCTATGGAGGACTGCTCCTACTGGGGAGTGAGTATCCATAACATTCTTAGTGTTTACAAGAGCATTGTAGCGCAGTGGTCTAAAACAGAGCACTCCCGCTCCAAGCCTCACGAGTTGCATTTATTTAAATGTTTTCAAGAAGAAACGAATAGTCTGATAATTTACACATCAGAGAAAGGTGTCTCGGCTCAACTAAATCGTCTTTGGGTACGTTGAAATGCATAAGCATCTCGACAGATTTACAAAATAGTATCCACACCAAAGACCATAACTCATTTGACAATAGCCCAACTGTAAAACGTGGTTCAGCATCCACACTGGAGGAAATTTTATCATTCTACAGTAGGCCTACATCTGTTAATCAACTGATGGTCCTGAAGCATCACCATTAATTTTCACTCAAACATCATTTTAAGCTTTGTTCTACTGTTGACAGTTAGCTGATTTCGGGATTATATATACCAATTTGCTCTACTTAAATACACTACATGACCAAAAATATGTGGCACCTGTTCGTCAAACATCTCGTTCCAAAATCATGGCCATTAATATGGTCCCCCTTTCCTGCTATAACAGCCTCCAGTCTTCTGGGAAGGCTTTCCACTAGATGATGGAACATTTCTGAAGGGACTTGCTTCCATTCAGCCACAAGAGCATTAGTGAGGTCGGGCACTGATGTTGGGTGATTAGGCCTGGCTCACAGCCGGCATTTCAATTCATCCCAAAGGTGTTCGATGGGGTTGAGGTCAGGGCTCTGTGCAGGCCAGTCAAATTCTTCCACGCTGATCTTGACATGCTATTTCTGTATGACCCTCGCTTTATGCACAGGGGCATTGTCATGCGAAAACATGAAAATGCACCCGTCACTAGTCTCAACTAAAAATCTACATGAACTTGATAAACTGCATACATTTCTCATTACATTTCTCATTAAAACTATGTTGGGAAAAAAATAGAGTACTTGAACATAAGTAATGAAACAGGCATTTGTGAACATCATATAGCCTACACAGTACAAACACAATATGTAACAGACTTTTTTAGGCTTATATATATCACACAAAGTCTGGATAAAATATTCTACCCAGGAATACTCAACACTGTTAGTCTAAATCTCATTATTCCAAATGTATATGTGGATGTTTTCTGATGACAACAATGAAATTGCATCTTTGTCTTTAATGCAGGGATTGATTTAAACATCAGAAGCTATTGAGTGGAATGGTTACTTTCCATGTTAAAGAGTGGAATGGTTTTTCTGCTGGTGTATCCTGAGGTAGCTTCGCTCTGAGAATCTTTTCCATCATTGAGTACAGGCAAACAGCCTCTATCCCATGTGGACCTTCAGGTGCATCTTCAGCTGTTCCTGGCGGGAGAATCTCTTCTCACACTGGGGGCAGCTGTAGGGTTTCTCCCCTGTATGGACCATCTGGTGCCTCTTCAGGTGACCAGCCTGGGCAAAGCGCATGTGACACTGGGTACAGCTGAAGGGTTTCTCCCCTGTGTGGACCCTCTGGTGGATCTTCACCTTCTGGGGGCTGCTGAAGCCTTTGTTACAGAACATGCAGAGGAACCGTTTCTCTTTACTATTGCTTGATGCTGTTCCCCCTCCCCGAGCGTTGGCTCTTTGGTCGTTTGAGTTCAATACCTGATCGAAAAGGACACGGTCGAGTGAATCGGAAGGTGCCATCATCGTGGATACTGGGTCGCGATCCTTGAACTCGTGTAAAGGGGAGTGGGTGACAATATTTGTATTTGTCTCTAAGCTTTCTCTGTAATGTAAGAAATCTCTGCCCTGTGAGTGTCTGTCTCCTTGGTGACTATCTGCATTCCATATAGGAGGAGCGTCACCCTCCACTTTCACAGTCACCTCATCTACGACTATAACCTCCCCTTTCTCATCTTGGTACCCTTCAGAGTATACACTACTACTGTACCGGTTCCAGTCCCCTCTAGACAGATCAGTCTGTCTCTCTAAACCCAAGGATATGTTGCCTGGGTCCATCTCTGAAGTGTAAGAACAAGACAGATCATCAACACCCGTGTCTAATGTGTCACCATCCCCATCCCCACAGGAATGAACCATCCTCTGGCTCTGGTGAAATACCGGTAAGTACTCTGAGTCTGGAGCAGGACAGCCCAGTGTCCCAAGCCCCAGTCTGTCTGGGTCTGATCTGTGGTCATTTGCTGTGTGTAAGAGCCTGTGTGTTACAGTTAAAGTCTCTGTGTCTGTCTCTGACTTGAGGATGGCGTTCGGCGTTCCACTGACCTCCGTGATGCTGCGTTGGGCGACGGGGACCTCCGTGGCTACAGGGGGTGCTCCAGTCTCTCCAGTCTGGATGTCTCTACTGTGTTGTGGGTCCTCTACTTCAGGGCTATCCTGCTTGACTCCAGGACCTGCAGCCTCTGCATCTGCAGACTGACAGATGAAGAGCGGAGGTTATTAACGATACATGACTGAAATTGGATAACAATGTCATAGTGAAGTCTCAAACTCTCCTATGGCAGATAAATAAGGATGTACATGTAATCATATGAATAGCTGAGGGGAGCCTTTCTGAAATAAACTAAACACATTTGATGTACTGTAATTTTGATGTAATACTATTACACTAACCTCTATCATGGTAACATGATGGGTTGAGTTTCCACTCCCCTCATCAACAGTGATTGGTTGGTCATCTCTCCATGTATTGTGTCCTGTTGGCTTCACAAAGCTCCTGTGGCCTCCAGTGAGATGTCCTTCACCTAAGAGAGTGATTGGGGAAAAAGAGGTGGTTAGGTACTGTCAATGCTGAACGCTATATTGTACAATATTGACAGTTTTAACACTGTCTAGAATTGGTCAGGATGACTTTGCATAACTTCTTGATATCCGATTTATAGATTGATTGATTATGTTCCTTGCATTATTCTTTCCATAGTAAATAATAGGTAATTCAGTAAATCAGGAATCTAATTAGAATATGATAAAGTCTTTGTGCAAGATAGCTAGCTAAGTAATCAGGGGCATTATTGCATACGATCCAAAAACTGACCAACCCCAGTCAGGGACAGATTAATGCAGGGGCTTACTGAGGATGAAGCACCTAGGCTCAGACCCGTAGCGGACCAACAGACCGCAAAAATGTTTTTTTTTTTTACTGCAACCGTCAACTACAGGAGGATTCATGGGCCCGCTCTCAATGAGTGTAGACAGCCTGCTGCTGCCACTCTGCTAATCATCAGATGGGGGCACCTTAATTGGGTAACTGATTAATAAAATAAACTGCATAATAAAGAAATGTGACTGGCCAATTGTGTGAGTCGGGGACTGGGCCCAAGAGGCAAATAGATTTATTTTTTATCCAACCACAGGAGCCCGCCCTCAATGTTCAAAATACAACAGAGAGCATAGTTTAACCACAGCGGCTCAATAGTTTCTAAATAAAAATAACAGGATTACATTTGATCACAAGCACATACAGGTAAACTGCCAAAACAAAGGAAACACCAGCATAAAGTGTCTTAAAAAGGGTGTTGGGCCATCAAGAGCTGCCAGAACGGCTTCAATGCACCTTGGCATAGATTCAACAAGTGGATTTAAACCACTCATGACTTGAATGGGAACTGCCATCTATGATTATATTTCTATGGTTGGCTGTGGCTCCCAATTTCTTGCTAACAGTAGCACTATTTTTCTAAGTAGCTCATCTTGAGATAGGCTATTGCCAAGAGGAGCACATCGGCCATCACTAGGAGTAGTAGCCTATGGCTTCATCTTCATCATTAGGTGAGCCTGGGCAATTTTTTGGTTCGAATTCAAGACCAGATTTATCTCTGTTTGTCAGTGTAGCCACTCATTTATGTGATATTAAAAACGATTTAGCTCATGTATTTTGTCATGTAAATGAAGTAGAATTGCGTGAAATTAGTATTTTAAAAGGACCCTGCTTACAAATGTGTGGAAATCCTGAAAACTGTAGCCTATGCCACATCACAAATGTTATTATGGCTTTATTATAATGGGGCTTTGACTTCCACATAACTTAACACGTGTCGAATTGCATCTTGGTGCACGGATTTGTTTACAAAAAAATATGGTCTGCCGATGGGGGTGGTGTCTATAACAATATAAAAAATCATAAATCTATCCCTGAGTCTAATTCTAGGTAACAGGGAGACAGCCCCCGCCTATTGCAAATTGTACCTCTTGGCATTCCTCTGTATCGGTCGAGGATCTTGACACTATTGGTCCCTTCTGCGCGCTCCCGTGCCACCTTCAGTTCCAGTAGTTGTAGTTTCCTCCGTAATGCCCTGTTTTCTTTCTGGCTTTGAGTTATTTCCAAACGAAACACTGCATAGTCGTCGTCTACGAGTTTACAGATATCTGCCACGGCTGCATTTGCTAGTACCTCCATGATGGAGGCTATTTGAGTGTGAAAAACCATACAGTTAGCCATTGTTAGCAGCTAGCTAGCGTCACCTATATAACATTTATCAACCAAGTCCGGTCTCCAACTCGAATTAAACACTACCTTGTAAGTATGTGATGCTGTGTCGTTAAATTAGTAATATGTTGAGTTCCAGGGTGTTAATAAACGTCTAAATAACAATAAAAACGCCAACGTGGAAATGGTTCAGTCACTGTTCACTTCAGTTTACTTCTTCTTCGTGTGAAGTTCCGTCAGACTTAACGCTGTGTTGCGTATTGCTGCCCTTTGCAGGTCGGAGTGCGGACTGCACATTGGTCACAAGAAAAGAGAAACATTCAGCGCATAATTGTATTAGTGGAAAACAAGAATGTTCTCAGGGCAGGCCTGGTTGTAGTTAGATATTTTCGAGTAGGGACTAGGATAATTTGAGCATTTTAGCTAACCCTTTCCTTAACTGTGCGACCAGTGTCCCCCGCAACGGGACAGTTGAGCTAACATAGGCTAATGTGATTAGCATGAGGTTGTAAGTAACAACAAAATTCCCAGGACATAGACATCTGATATGGGCAGAAAGCTTAAATTCGTGTTAATCTAACTGGAATGTCCAATTTACAGTAGCTATTAGGGCAGTCTTGATACAAGTTTTTCCTTTCAAATGGTATCAAGAATATGCATATCCTTGCTTCAGGTCCTGAGCTACGGGCAGTTAGATTTGGATGTCATTTTAGTGGAAAATTGGGGAAAAAAAGGTTGGATCCTTAAGAGGTTTTAACCTTAACATAACTCTCCTAACCTGCTGCGTAAATTCTCCTAACCTGCTATGAAAATGAACTTAGTCCCTGGTAGACCTGCCCTGAAAGCAGTGTGGTTCCACTAAGTACCCACTAATGCTGCAGATTATGCACGCTGATGCCACAAGGTCTGCAAACCTCAAAGCACATGCATTTGCGTCTCCGATGGTATTTTGCATCTCAAATGGTATGTGTGCATGCAACCTGTAGACGTTCCTGAAGTCTCACACAGAGATGGAAGTCATCATGTTGGAGGACCGGGCGAGGAAGAGGGTGGATGGCAAGAGGAATTGAAGCAGCAAGAATGGCACGAGGTGCAAACCCCAACCGACTGCGAAATATAAGCTGAGTACTTTCTCCTTTGGGTCAAGCACAGAAGAGAAAAATGCTGAAAACCCTGAGTAGTCATGGATAGTGAACTTGAAATTGATCCTGACAAAAGTGAGGAGAAATAACTTGGGTCATTAGGTGAGGTGAAGGCTTCCGAGCCTCACCCTAATGATCAAGCCTGGACTGCTGAGGAGTTATTGACTCCATCCTAGCTGGGGGATGCTCTCATCTTATCTATGATCATAGACAGGGCTCTAACTCCTCTAGCTCCACAATGAGATAGGATGCAAGCCAGGCAGCAGGCTGTTAGCCAGCCTGTCAGCTTAGTGGAGTCTGCCACTAGCACAGTCAGTGTAGTCAGTTCAGCTATCCCCATTAAGCTATCCCCACCTGTGCCTCGACCTAGGTTGGGCAAAATGAAACATGGTGATGTTCGCCTTAGCAATCTCACTGGAATAAAGACCTCCTCCATTCCTGTCATTATTGAAAGAGATTGTGATATCTCACATCTCAAAATAGAGGTACTTAATGTTAGATCCCTCACATCCAAGGCAGTTATAGTCAAGGAACTAATCCCTGATCATAATATTCATGTAATTGGCCTGACTGAAACATGGCTTAAGCCTGATGAGTGTTAAATGAAGCCTCTTCTCCTGGTTACACTAGTGACCATATCCCCTGTGCATCCCGTAAAGGCGGAGGTGTTCCTAACATTTACGATAGCAAATTTCAATTTACAAAAAATAGGACTGCATTTTCATCTTTTGAGCTTCTAGTCATGAAATCTATGCAGCCTACTCAATCACTTTTTATAGCTACTGTTTACAGGCCTCCTGGGCCATATACAGTGTTCCTCACTGAGTTCCCTGAATTCCTATCGGACCTTGTAATAATGGCAGATAATATTCACATTTTTGGTGACTTTAATATTCAAATGGAAAAGTCCACAGACCCACTTCAAAAGGCTTTCAGAACCATCACAACTCTTGGTTTTGTCCAAGAGCCAAGAGCCCTCCAAGAGCCCTCACTGCTGCTCGATCGTTCTATTTTTCCAATTTAATGGAGGAGAAAAATAACAATGGAACATTTATTTTTGATGCTATCGCAAAGCTAACTAAAATGCAGCATTCCCCAAGAGAGTATGGCTTTCACTTCAGCAGTAATAAATTCATAAACTTCTTTGACAAAAAGATCATGATCATTAGAAAGCAAACGATGGACTCCTCTTTAAATCTGCATATTTCCTCAAAGCTCAGTTGTCCTGAGTCTGCACAACACTGCCAGGACCTAGGATCAAGGGAGACACTCAAAATGTTCATACTATTTCTCGACACATTGATGAAAATAGTCATGGCCTCTAAACCTTCAAGCTGCATACTGGACCCTATTCCAACTAAACTACTGAAAGAGCTGCTTCCTGTGCTTGGCCTTCCTATGTTGAACATAATAAATGCCTCCTTGTCCCCCGGATGTGTACCAAACTCACTAAAAGTGGAGGTAATAAAGCCTCTCTTGAAAAAGTCCAATCTTGACCCTGAAAATATTTTTTTAACTTAATTGGCCTATATTGAATGTCCCATTCCTCTCAAACATTTCTGAAAAGATGTTGAGCAGCAACTCACTGCCTTCCTGAAGACAAACAATGTATAAGAAATGCTTCAGTCTGGTTTTAGACCCATCATAGCACTGAGACTGCACTCGTGAAGGTGGTAAATGACCTTTTAATGGCGTCAGACCAAGGCTCTGCATCTGTCCTCATGCTCCTAGACCTCAGTGCTGCTTTGATACCATCGATCACCACCTCCCGTGTGGTTCTGGGATTTTTGCTCACCGTTCTTGCGATCATTTTGACCCCACGGGGTGAGATCTTGCGTGGAGCCCCAGATTGAGGGAGATTATCAGTGGTCTTGTATGTCTTCCATTTCCTAATAATTGCTCCCACAGTTGATTTCTTCAAACCAAGCTGCTTACCTATCGCAGATTCAGTCTTCCCAGCCTGGTGCAGGTCTACAATTTTGTTTCTGGTGTCCTTCGACAGCTCTTTGGTCTTGGCCATAGTGGAGTTTGGAGTGTGACTGTTTAAGGTTGTGGACAGGTATTTTATACTGATAACAAGTTCAAACAGGTGCCATTAATACAGGTAACGAGTTGAGGAAAGAGGAGCCACTTAAAAAAGAAGATACACGTTTGTGAGAGCCAGAAATCTTGCTTGTTTGTAGGTGACCAAATACTTATTTTCCACCATAATTTGCAAATTAATTCATTAAAAATCCTACAATGTGATTTTCTGGAATTTTTTTCTCATTTTGTCTGTCATAGTTGAAGTGTACCTATGATGAAAATTACAGGCCTCTCTCATATTTTTAAGTGGGAGAACTTGCACACTTGGTGGCTGACTAAATACTTTTTTGCCCCACTGTATTCTCAGCCTTGTCTCAGAATAGTAAGTTGGTGGTTTGAAGATATCCCTCTAGTGGTGTGGGGGGCTGTGCTTTGGCAAAGTGAGTGGGGTTATATCCTGGCCACAGTGTCTCCCGACCCCTCCTGTCTCAGCCTCTAGTATTTATGCTGCAGTAGTTTGTGTCAGGGGGCTAGAATCAGTCTGTTATATCTGGAGTCCTGTGTAAATTTAAGTATGCTCCCTCTAACTCTCTCTCTCTCTCTTCTCTCAGAGGACCTGAGCACTAGGACCATGCTTCGGGACTACCTGGCCTGATGACTCCTTGCAGTCCCCAGTCCACCTGGTCGTGCTGCTGCTCCAGTTTCAACTATTGTGCCTGCGGCTATGGAACCCTGACCTGTTCACCGGATATGCTATCTTGTCCCGAACCTGCTGTTTTCGACTCTCTCTCTCTCTACCGCACCTGTTGTCTCTAACTCCGAGTGATCGGCTATGAAAAGCCAATTGACATTTACTCCTGAGGTGCTGACCTGTTGCACCCTCTGCAACCACAGTGATTATTATTATTTTACACTGCTGGTCATCTATGAAGGTTTGAACATCTTGGCCATGTACTGTTATAATCTCCAGCCGGCACAGCCAGAGGAGTACTGGCCACCCCTCACAGCCTGGTTCCTCTCTAGGTTTCTTCCTAGGTTCCTGCCTTTCTAGGGAGTTTTTCCTAGCCCCCGTGCTTCTACATTTGCATTGCTTGCTGTTTGGAGTTTTAGGCTGTGTTTCTGTATAGCACTTTGTGACATCGACTGATGTAAAATGGCTTTATAAATACATTTGATTATTTGATTGATTGATTGATCAGGAAAATGCCATAGATTACTCTGGCCCATGAAAGCGGTGTCCTGGTTTGCTCTCCAGAGCACAGCGCCACTGAAAGGAGTGATAACTGGGGTGAGGTTGAGTGTTAAGGTGGGTCAACTGAAGTCGGGGATCCCGGTTGTCTGTGTTGCACGCCGTTTGGTGGTGAATGATTCAGTGTGTTTGCCAGATAAAGTCATAAAGTCATAGAACTTATCTCGTGAGAGCTTTTGTTACGAACCCAGTACCGTGTTTCAGGTGTCAAGTTTATGCTCAAGTGTACAGGAGGGGATGGGACAAAAGAGTGAGTAGTTTCGGTGGAAAAAGTGGAGCGTGTCAATTGTGGGGATGGCTATGTTGCTGGGGATCAGAAATGTCCTGTGCGAGTGAGACAGGGTGAGGTTGCCAGGGTGAGAGCAGTGCATAAAGTGTCATATGCTGAGGCAGTGAGGAAAGTAGAAGATGGTGGGTTAAGGGTGAGGGAGCCTGAGAGGATCCCTGTGAGTAGTAGGCCAGGACAGAGTGACCCCAACAATTTGTGCTTTAGTAAGTCTTCTTGGTGTTTATTGCTATGGTCATTAATTGTACCGCACAGATGGAAAGGAAATCCCAGAAGATTGAATTTGTAGTAACAGCAGCAGAGATGTTTGGACACATCTACTCATTCAAGGGTTTTCTTTATTTTTCTACATTGTAGATTAATAGTGAAGACATCAAAATTATGAAATAAGACACATGGAATCATGTAGTAACAAAACAAGTGTTAAACAAATCAAAATATATTTTATATTTGCGATTCTTCAAAGTAGCCACCCTTTGCCTTGATGACAGCTATGCACACTCTTGGCATTCCCTCAACCAGCTCCATGAGGAATGCTTGAAGGAGTTCCCATATATGCTGAGCACTGCTTTTCCTTCACTCTGTGGTCCAACTCATCCTAAACCATCTCAATTGGTTTGAGATTGGGTGATTGTGATTGTGATTGGGGAGGCCAGGTGATCTGATGCAGCACTCCATCACTCTCCTTCTTGATCAAATATCCCTTACACAGCCTGGAGGTGTGTTGGGTCATTGTCCTGTTGAAAAACAAATGATAGTCCTAAGCGCAAACCAGATGGGACGGCGTATCGCTGCAGAATGCTGTGGTAGACGTGCTGGTTAAGTTTGCCTTGAATTCTAAATAAATCACAGACAGTGTCAACAGCAAAGCACCCCCAAACCATCACACCTCCTCCTCCATGCTTCACCAACTCTGCGTCTCGCAAAGATTTTACCTCCCATGCTGTTGGTGGTGGTAACGCACCATCCTCTCTGGCACCATTCGACATCCTGTCTCACCTCGCATGTCTTACATCATCTGTGGCGTGAAACACTATTGCAAAAAAAGTGAGAAGGGGAAAATTGAACCACTATCTAACCCTGCACTTATACGCTACTCTCAAAAACCCACCACCCCATCCCACGACTTTGGCCCCAACGATCCTACATCAGACGCGCCCTGTAGATCTTCTGCACTTAAACCTCTCACATCCAAATATGTATCTGCTGCTGCAACCACTACATCTACAATGCCTTCAGGAAGTATTCACACCGCTTGACTTTTTCCAAATTTTGTTGTGTTAGAGTGGGATTCATTGTAATTTTTTGGTCAACGATCTACACAAAATAATGTAATGGCTCTGTAATGTCAAAATGTAATGTCAAAATCCTAACATTGACAAATTAATGAAAAATTAAACAATAATCTATATCTTGATGAGATAAGAGTCAGAAACACCTTTGGCAGTGATTAAAGCTGTGAGTCTGTTTGGGTTAAGTTTCCCAAGAGATTTGCACACCTGACCTGTACAATATTTGCCAATTATTCTTGATCATTGCTCGATAGCCATTTTCAAGTCTTCCCATAGATTCTCAAGCCGATTTAAGTCAAAATTGTAAGCCAAAACTAAGCCACTCAGGAACATTCAATGTCGTCTTGATAAGCAACTCCAGTGTCGATTTGGCCTTGTGTTTGAAGTTATCGTCATGCTGAAAGGTGAATTCGTCTCCCAGTGTCTGTTGAAAAGCAGACTGAACCAGGTTTTCCTCTAGGATTTTGCCTGTGCTTAGCTATATTCCGTTTCTGTTTATCCCCCCAAAAAAACTCCCTAGTCCTTGCCGATGACAAGCATACCCATAACATGATGTTTGAAGAGTGGTACTGTGTTATGTTGGATTTTCCCAAAACATAACGCTTTGTATTCAGGACATAAAGTTCCTTTCTTTGACACATTGTTTGCCTTGTTGCAAACAGGATGCATGTTGTGGAATATTTTTATTCAGCAAAATGCTTCCTTCTTTTCACTCTGACAATCAGGTTAGTATTGTGGAGTAATTACAATGTTGTTGATCCATCCTCAGTTCTCTCATATCACAACCATTAAACTCTGTAACTGTTTTATAATCACCATCGGCCTTGTGGTGAAATCCCTGAGCAGTTTCCTTCCTTTCTGACGCCTGTATCTTTGTAGTGACTGGGATTTATACACCATCCAAAGCCTAATTAATAACTTCACCATGCTCAAAGAGATGTTGAGCGTCATTAAAAAAAATATTTGTACACATCTACCAGTCGTTGCCGTTCTTTGTGAGGTATTGAAAAATCTTCCTGGTCTTTGTGGTTCAATCTGTGCTTGAAATTCACTACTCGATTGAGGGACCTTACAGATAATTGTATGTTTTGGGTACAGAGATGGGGTAGTCGTTGAAAAAATCATGTTAACCACTATTATTGAACACAGAATGAGTCCATGATGCAACTTATGTGATTTGTTAAAACACATTTTTATTCCTGAATTTATTTAGGCTTGCCATAACGAAGGGGTTGAATATTTATTGACTCAAGACATTTCAGCTTATCATTTTTAATTAATTTGTAAACATTTCTAAAAACAAAATTCCACCTTTTCTCTTTAACATTGCCTGATGTTGCTCCCCCTCCCTGAGCCTTGGCTCGAGTCGTGTCATTTGAGTGCAATACCTGATCGAAAAGGCCCCATGGACGTGCACACTGGGTCGCGATCCATGAACATGTGTAAAGGGGAGTGGGTCGCGTCATTTGGATTTGTCTCTAAGCTTTCCCTGTAATCTAAATGTCCGTCTCCTAGGTGACTATCTGCATTCCATGTGGGAGGAACGTAAGCCCTTCATTTTCACAGTTACTTTATCTACGATGAGACCCTCCCTTTCCTTATCTAGGCACCATTCAGAGTATACACTACTACTGTACCGGTTCCAGTCCCCTCTAGACAGATCAGTCTGTGTCTCTAAACCCAAGGGCATGATGCCAGGATCCATCGCTGTAGTGTAAGAACAAGACAGATCATCAACACCAGTGTGTAATGTGTCACCATCTCCAAGGGAATGAACCATCCTCTGGCTCTGGTGACATACCGGTAAATACTCTGAGCCAGGAAGACAGCCCAGTGTTCCCAGCCCCAGTCTCTCTGGGTCTGATGCTGTGTGTAAGAGCCTATGTGTTACAGTTAAACTTTTGGTGTCTGTCTCTGACTTAAGGAAGGTGTTCTGCGAGGCGAGATGCTCCGTGGCTACAGGGGGGTGCTCCAGACGCTGCTCCAGTCTGGATGTCTCTGCTGTGTCGTGGGTCCTCCTCTCCTTCAGTCCTCTTCTGCTTGAGCAGAGACGATCCTCCAGGACCTGCAGCCACTGCATCTACAGACTGACACAAGAAGAGAGGAGGTTATTACCGGCATATGAGTTGAATTGGATAACAACGTCATAGGGAAGTCTCACAAGCTCCCCTATCCTCCTGAGACCCAGCAATTCATTTTTGCCCTCATGCCACTGTGGCAGGTCCTATTATACATTTGAGAGGACATTCTTGGCATTTCCAGATTAAATAAGAGCTTGTTAATAAAAGTTCTCTGTTCATATTTACTGTTAACTGAGTCATTATTTCCACTACAGTGCAAATATAATACAACAAATGTGAACAAATATTTGTTCACATTTGTTTCTTTGTAACCTGCTTTTGTTCACCCCAAAAAATATAAAAATTTCAAAACCTTTTTTTTGTTGACTCTCAGGTGGCTATGGCAGAAAAATTAGAACATACGTGTGGGCAAGTTAATACCGGAGGGTAGTCTTTCTGAAATAAACTGTTCACATTTTATTTACAAAGTAACTGTAATTTTTTATGCAGCAATATTACACTAATCTCTATCATGATAACATGCTGAGTTGAGGTTCCACTCCCCTCATCAATAGTGATTGGTTGGCCATCTCTCCATGTATTGTGTCCCACTGGCTTCACAGAGATCCTCTGGCCTCCAGTGAGATGTCCTTCACCTGAGAGAGTGATTGGGGGAAAAGAGGTGGTTAGGTTAGGTATTGTCAATGCTCAGCTGTATATTTATTTACACTATCTAGAATTGGCGAGGATGTAAGGTAACACTTATCAATTTCTTGATATACTGTTTATTGATTATATTATGTAACATGCATCTTGACTAAATAATAGTAAAATCAGTAAATCAAGAATCTAGTTAGAATATAATATTATGTGTCTTTGCGCAAGATTGCTAAGTAAATCAGGGGAATTATTACTTTGTATCAAAAACTGACCAAAATGTAATTCTGGGAAACACATCTGAACACATGTAGAGGGGAACGGGGCGACAGGCACTGAGCTATATATGAAATGGGACGCAGCCTCCACCTCCTTCAACATTTTCTTTCTGGCTTTGAGAAATTTCCAAATTAAACACGACATGGTCGTCTACGAGTTTACAGATATCTGTCTACCACGACTGCATTCGCTAGCACCTCCACTATGGAGGCTATTTGAGTGTGATAAACCATACAGTTAGCCATGATTGTTAGCAGCTAGCTACCTAGAGTTACCTAAACATCGATCAACCAAGTCCTGTCTCCAACGCGAACTAAAGTCTACACGGGGTAAGTATGTGATGCTGTGCTGTTAAATTTGTCATATTTGAGTTCCAACATTATGTTAATAAACGTTTAAATAACAACAATAAAAGCGTAAACGTGGTAATTGTTGTTGGTCACTGTTTACTTCCGTTTACACTGAAGAGAAAGGATCTTATTGGTTGGCGTCATTGCTCAAAGGGTGTGGCTAAATGAAAAGGTGATGCGCACTGTTTTTTGAAATACGGTAAAGCTTATTACGTTACATGTCAAATCTCCTATTCGTGATCAGTATCTTTCAAACTCAATGCAGACTTGTTTAGAAAGAGCAGTGTCTTAGCAAGAACAGAGTAGAATATAATTACTTTATTCCATCTACATCCCCTCTAAGGTAAATATGCAATTGTGCTTTATCTATCCTCGGTTTACTGTCTCTCTAAACACATGTATTTACAAGCCTGGACCCTCCTCTGCTTGGAAGAGAGAGAGGTGATAGAGATTTCACAGACACATTCCCTCAGGTACGTACACACAGATAATAAACGCACTTTCAAAATGGACTTTTTTACCCATCCCCACTACGTTTGAGTCCTATAGTGAAGTTATAGAATGACTTAATTGTTGTGAAACCCATCATGGTGGACATAAATTATGTTGTGGATAAATATGAGTCAGCTATGAGTCAAACGTCAGACAAACCTGACTAAACTATTTTGACGTGTACAGTAGGTGTTTGTTAATGTGTAGGTATATTTAGTAAGTGTATATTGGTTATGAAGCACTGTTGTGTGTATGCAGAATAGGGTGAGATCAGATGTGATGTATATTAAAGAGATTCTCAGTGAAAGTATTAGAATGAAAAGTCCCATTTTGTGTTTAATAAACAGTGTTAAATACACCATATGAAAACTACAAATACATCTCAACTAAAAATATGCATGAACTTGATAAACATTCTCATTAAAAGTGTCTTGGGGAAAAAATTAAGTAGTTGAATGGAAGTAATGTCACAGGCATTTGTGAACATCATAAATACACTGAACAAAAAACTTGGCTTCCAAGTGAGTGGGCCTATGCCCTCCAAGGCCCACCCATAGCTGCACCCCTGCCCAGTCATGTGATATCAATAGGGCCCAATTCATTTATTTCAATTGACTCAGTAAAATCTTTAAAATTGTTGCATGTAGCATTAATTTTTGTTCATTGTATAAATGCCTTATACAGTGAGTGTACAAAACGTTATGAACTTTCCATGACATGAAGAAATATGATCTCTTATTGTTGTCACTTGTTAAATCCACTTCAATCCGTGTAGATGAAGGGGAGGAGATGGGTTAAAGGAGGATTTTTAAGCCTTGGGACAATTTAGACACAGATTGTGTATGTGTGCCATTCAGAGGGTGAATGGGCAAGACAAAATATTTAAGTGCCTTTGAATGGGGTATCATAGTAGGTGCCAGGAGCAACAGTTTGTGTCAAGAACTGCAATGCTCCTGGGTTTTTCACACCCAACAGTTTCCCGTATGTATCAAGAATGGTCCACCAGCCAAAGGACATCCAGACAATTTGACACAACTGTGGGAAGCATTGGAGGCAATATGGGCCAGCATCCCTGTGGAACACTTTCGACACCTTGTAGAGTCAATGCCCCGACAAATTGAAGCTGTTCTGAGGGCAAAAAGGGGGGTGCAACTAAATATTAGGAAGGTGTTCTTAATGTTTTGTGCATTCAGTGTATATCACACAATGTCTGGATGCAATATTCTACCAAAGAATATCTGTTACTCTCGATATTTTAAATGCATCTGTGGATCTTTCCTGCTGACAACAATGACAATTATTCTTTCTCTTTACTGCTGGGTTTAATCTAAACCTCAGAAGGTATTGAGTGATATGGTTCCTTTCTAAGTTATAGAGTGGAATGGTCATTCTGCTGGTGTATCCTGAGGCAGCTCCTCTCAGAGAACCTCTTCCTGCAGTGTGTACAGGCGAACGGCCTCTCTCCCGTGTGGACTTTCAGGTGCCTATTCAGCTGGTGCTTGCGGGAGAACCTCTTCTCACACTGGAGGCAGCTGTAGGGTTTCTCCCCTGTGTGTACCCTCTGATGCCTCTTCAGGTCACCAGTCTGAGCAAAGCACATGTGACACTGGGTACAACTGAAGGGTTTTACCCCTGTGTGGACCCTCTGGTGGATCTGCACCTGTTTTGGGAAACTGAAGGCTTTCCCACAGAACGAACACGGGAAGCGCTTCTCTTTGCCACCAGATCGACTGACAGCATTAATCCTAATACTGTAATTTGTCAATGGGCTTGTGTAGCCATTTAGTGTTGAGGCACTGGCATTGTCTGAGGTTTGGTTTAACATTAGGAGAGTGTGAGGAGGACGAAGGTCAGGGAGTGTCTGTGATGTCGCAGGGTCCATGTTCCAGTTGATAGATCCTATAGAAGGTATGCTGAAGGCAGCATCTGTTAGCGAGTTAACCTGAGGCGCCATCAGTCTCTCTGAATCACAACTATAGGAGCAGGACGGAGCATCGTTAACAGAGTCTGTTTCTGTTCTCTCCCGCTGCATACGGACACCTCTCTGTCCACGCAGACCAAATCTACACCTCACCCTGGACTCGGCCAGTCTGTTGTCATGGAGACTAAGTTTGTACGTTGTTTTGTGTTCCACTGTCTGTTCCTGGTTGTGGTCAACAGTGTTGTTCCCCAGTCCAGAGTTGAAGACGCTGTCCCAGCCGCTGACGTCCACTATGTCGCCTCTGGTCCTGCCCTGCTCAGTGATGTTGTCCCCCAGGCCCTTGGCTGCACCCGTCTGAGTCTGGGAATCCAAGATGGCTACCCAGTCTCCTCTGTTAGCCTCCACCCAACCACCTGCAGGAAGACGTTACAAAATATACTCTAAAAAACATGGCAGAGAACTCTACATGTTGAGATTTTAAGTCAATTACCTGGTGAAGTTCATACATTATAATGTGTTTTGTATGTAAACATAAATTGTATTGATTTCATTTTCTGAATGAAGAAAAAAGAATAGCCAGGCACATCACTATTCACATTGAGGTATATCTATTAGCAGTGACCACTTTTTGACTATGGCCGTGATGGCATTCTATTCACTCTAATTATGCTAAATTCTCTGAGTAAATCGTCTAACATTTGAACCATATATGGTAGAGACATGGGGCGTGGACTATTGTTTTCCTGCTGTAAACCATCATTGAATTGACATATTTTATTAAAACCATGAAAGAAAAAAATAATTGTATGGGTGAACATGTGATGCTAGGGGATACATGACAATGGGATTCGATGAGTTCTAGCTTCCGTTGCTAGGGTTGTTGGTCGAACTTCCAACATTTTGACCGGCCTACGTAATGAACCAAACGTCCGTTGCGATACTATTCTTTTTCTGATGTCATTTACTATTGAATGGACATATTGTTATGAACCTTGAATGAAAAAATGGTTATTGGTGAATATCCAATGTTATGTTCTAATATGTACAGTCACCTCAAATTATTGACACCCTTGATAAAGATGAGCATAAAAGACCGTATACAATAAATAATTCAAATGCTGAGATATATTGTATGCTCAAATTATATTCTTTGATAATAACACAATTGGTCAGAGATTTTGTTTAACAAACAATAAAAATACATCTCAAAGATAGGTGTCAAAGTTATGGGCACCCCTGTTTTCAATACTCCAGCACACACCGTTTGTGAGGACAACAACACAGAGACGTTTTCTAAAATGTTTTATGAGATTGGAGAACCCATTGGGAATGAACTTACACCATTCCTCCATACAGAATCTCTCCAGTTCCTTGATATCCTTCATTTGTGCTTATGGACTGTCCTCTTCAAACCACATGTTTTCAATGGGGTTGATGTCCGGAGACTGAAATGACCTTTGCAAAATGTTGATTTTTAGCGGTCAATTAACCATTTCTTTGTGGATGTTGATGTGTGCTTGGGGTTTATTGTCTTGCTGGAAGATCCACTTGCGGACTAGTTTCACCCTCCTGGCAGAGGCAACCAGGTTTTTGGCTAAAATGTCCTGGTACTGTGTAAAGATCATGATGCCGTTGACCTTAACAAGGGCCCCAGGACCAAAGGAAGCTAAATACCCCCATAACGTCAAAGATCCATCACCATATGCTTCCGTTTTTCGACACCAAACCCACCGCTGGTGTGCATGGCCAAAGAGCTCTATTTTCCTGTCAATTGACCAGAGCACCTTCTGGAGTTTTCTAAATGGGATTGGTACTTGGATTGAAACCAGTACAATGAGGAGCTAGCGTCTTGTAGGAGTGACACCACCTGTCGGAAGACAATGTGCTATATGTATTTCTCCCTTACCTTGCTCCCCCATCTTTAGTCCACTCAGCAGGTCAATGCTCTCTGGTCCGTCTTCTATTGTCTCCTCTTTGACCAGCAGCAGATCAGGCTTCCCATCCTCCATGTCTACTGACTGTAAGAGATACAGAGTGAGAGGATGTTGGATCAAGAAATCTGATATGAGCACCCTGCTATGGAGAGGCTTTGTGGATACAGGCCCTGACCCAATACCATTCAGACAGTAGTTCACAGTGGGCTCACCTCAGTGAGACTGTGTGTGGTCCTGTGCTGCTCAGCTGGTTCCTCTGTGAGTTCAGGAGGAGGTGTAGTCTGGTTGTCCGCCATGACCATGGTCCCCTCAGGGTTCCCCAGAGCCTCCTCCTTTACCAGCAGCACCTCTAGTCCCTCCTGGAAGAGACAGGTGATACAGACTCCCTCAGATACACTCCCTCAGGTACGTACACAGACACACACACTTTAAACAGTGTTTACCCATCCACACTACATTTGATTCCTATACTGTAGTTACAGAATGATTTCATTGTTGTTAAACCCATCATGGTGGACATAAATATGATGCTGTGGATAAATATGAGTCAGCTATTATGATAAGTCAGACAAACCTGACTAAACTATTTTGATGTGTATATTAGTTATAAAGCGCTGTTGGGTTTTTGCAAAATAGGGTGAGATCAGATGTGATGTATACTAAAGAGAGTGTAAATGAAAGTCTTAGAATGAATAGTCCCATTTTGTATTTATTAAACAAAGTTTTAAAATCCACCACATGAAAACCACAGATACATGTGTCAACAACAAACAAACAAAAATATCACTTAAACTAGAACAGCCTCAATTTGTCATGGCATGGACTCCACAAGGTGTTGAAAGAGTGCCACAAGGATGCTGGTCTATGTTGACCCCAAGGCTTCCCAAAAGTTGTGTCAAGTTGGCTGGATGTCCTTTGGGTGGTGGACCATTCTTGATACATGAGCATAAAAACCCCACAGTGTTGCAGTTCTTGACACACTCAAACCTGTGCGCCTGGCACCTACTACCATACCCCGTTCAAAGGCATTTAAATCTATTGTCTTGCCCATTCACCCTCTGAATGGCACACATGCACAATCCATGCCTCTATTGTCTCAAGGCTTAAAAATCCTTCTTTAACCTGTCTCCTCCCCTTCATCGAAACTAATTGAAGTGGATTTAACAAATGATATTAAAAAGGGATCGTAGTTTTCACCTGGTCAGTCTGTCATGGAAAGAGCAGGTGTTTCTAATGTTTTGTACACTTAGTGTATATACAGTTGAAGTCGGAAGTTTTACATTTAAACTCAGTTTTTCACAATTCCTGACATTTAATCCTAGTACAAAATTCATTGTCCTAGGTCAGTTAGGATCACCACTTTATTTTAAGAATGTGAAATGTCAGAATAATACTAGAGAGAATGATTTATTTCAGCTTTTATTTATTTCATCACATTCCCAGTGGATCAGAAGTTTACATACACTCAATTAGTATTTGGTAGCATTGCCTTGAAATTGTTTATCTTGGGTCAAACATTTTGGGTAGCCTTCCACAAGCTTCCCACAATACGTTGGGTGAATTGAGGCCTATTCCTCCTGACAGCTGGTGTAACTGAGTCAGGTTTGTTGTGGCTTCTTCCTTGCTGAGCGGCCTTTCAGGCTATGTTGATATAGGACTCCTTTTACTCTGGATATAGATACTTTTGTACCCGTTTCCTCCAGCATCTTCACAAGGTCATTTGCTGTTGTTCTGGGATTGATTTGCACTTTTCGCACTAAAGTACGTTCATCTCTAGGAGACAGAACGCGTCTCCTTCCTGAGCTGTATGACGGCTGTGTGGTCCCATGGTGTTTATACTTGCGTACTATTGTTTGTACAGATGAACCTGGTACCTTCAGGCATTTGGAAATTGCTCCCAATGATGAACCAGACTTGTGGAGGTCTATAAATGTTTTTCCTGAGGTCTTGGCTGATTTCTTTTGATTTTCCCATAATGTCAAGCAAAGAGCCACTGAGTTTAAAGGTAGGCCTTGAAATACATCCACAGGTACACCTTCAATTGATTCAAATTATGTCAATTAGCCTAACAAAAGCTTCTCAGGCCATGAGATAATTTTCTGTAATTTTCCAAGCTGTTTAGAGGCACAGTCAACTTAGTGCATGTAAACTTCTGACCCACTGGAAATGTGATACAATGAATTAAGTAAAATAATGTGTCTATAAACAATTGTTGGAAAAACTAGATGTCCTAACCGACTTGCCAAAACTATAGTTTGTTAACAAGAAATTTGTGAAGTGGTTGAAAAACAATTTTTAATGACTCCAACCTAAGTGTATGTAAACTTCCGACTTCAACTGTGTGTGTATATACAGTGCCTTGCGAAAGTATTCGGCCCCCTTGAACTTTGCAACCTTTTGCCACATTTCAGGCTTCAAACAAAGATATAAAACTGTATATTTTTGTGAAGAATCAAGTGGAACGACATTTATTGGATATTTCAATCTTTTTTAACAAATCAAAAACTGAAAAATTGGGCGTGCAAAATTATTCAGCCCCTTTACTTTCAGTGCAGCAAACTCTCTCCAGAAGTTCAGTGAGGATCTCTGAATGATCCAATGTTGACCTAAATGACTAATGATGATAAATACAATCCACCTGTGTGTAATCAAGTCTCCGTATAAATGCACCTGCACTGTGATAGTCTCAGAGGTCCGTTAAAAGCGCATCATGAAGAACAAGGAAAACACCAGGCAGGTCCGAGATACTGTTGTGAAGAAGTTTAAAGACGGATTTGGATACAAAAAGATTTCCCAAGCTTTAAACATCCCAAGGAGCACTGTGCAAGCGATATTGAAATGGAAGGAGTATCAGACCACTGCAAATCTACCAAGACCTGGCCGTCCCTCTAAACTTTCAGCTCATACAAGGAGAAGACTGATCAGAGATGCAGCCAAGAGGCCCATGATCACTCTGGATGAACTGCAGAGATCTACAGCTGAGGTGGGAGACTCTGTCCATAGGACAACAATCAGTCGTATATTGCACAAATATGGCCTTTATGGAAGAGTGGCAAGAAGAAAGCCATTTCTTAAAGATATCCATAAAAAGTGTTGTTTCAAGTTTGCCACAAGCCACCTGGGAGACACACCAAACATGTGGAAGAAGGTGTTCTGGTCAGATGAAACCAAAATTGAACTTTTTGGCAACAATGCTAAACGTTATGTTTGGCGTAAAAGCAACACCCTGAACACACAATCCCCACTGTCAAACATGGTGGTGGCAGCATCATGGTTTGGGCCTGCTTTTCTTCAGCAGGGACCGGGAAGATGGTAAAAATTGATGGGAAGATGGATGGAGCCAAATACAGGACCATTCTGGAAGAAAACCTGATGGAGTCTGCAAAAGACCTGAGACTGGGACGGAGATTTGTCTTCCAACAAGACAATGATCCAAAACATAAAGCAAAATCTACAATGGAATGGTTCAAAAATAAAAATATCCAGGTGTTAGAATGGCCAAGTCAAAGTCCAGACCTGAATCCAATCGAGAATCTGTGGAAAGAACTGAAAACTGCTGTTCACAAATGCTCTCCATCCAACCTCACTGAGCTCGAGCTGTTTTGCAAGGAGGAATGGGAAATAATTTCAGTCTCTCGATGTGCAAAACTGATAGAGACATACCCCAAGCGACTTACAGCTGTAATCGCACCAAAAGGTGGCGCTACAAAGTATTAACATAAGGGGGCTGAATAATTTTGCACGCCCAATTTTTCAGTTTTTGATTTATTAAAAAAGTTTGAAATATCCAATAAATGTTGTTCCACTTCATGATTGTGTCCCACTTGTTGTTGATTCTTCACAAAAAAATACAGTTTTATATCTTTATGTTTGAAGCCTGAAATGTGGCAAAAGGTCGCAAAGTTCAAGGGGGCCGAATACTTTCACATGGCACTGTATACACACATACACACACACACAGTGGTTTTCCTACTTACAAAGCATGTAGAGGTCTGTCATTTTTATCATAGTTGAAGTTTAACTGTGAGAGACGGAATCTAAAACAAAAAAAAACAGAAAATCACATTGTATGATTTTTAAGTAATTAATTTGCATTTTATTGCATGGCATAAGTATTTGATCACCTACCAACCAGTAAGTATTTCAGTTCTCACAGACCTGTTCGTTTTTCTTTAAGAAGCCCTCCTGTTCTCCACTCATTACCTGTATTAACTGCACCTGTTTGAACTCGTTACCTGTATAAAATACACCTGTCCGCACACTCAATCAAACAGACTCCAACCTCTCCACAATGGCCAAGACCAGAGAGCTATGTAAGAACATCAGGGATAAAATTGTAGACCTGCACAAGGCTGGAATGGGCTACAGGACAATAGGCAAGCAGCTTGGTGAAAAGGCAACAACTGTTGGCGCAATTATTGTGAAATGGAAGAAGTTCAAGATGACGGTCAATCACCCTCGGTCTGGGGCTCCATGCAAGGTCTCACCTCGTGGGGCATCAATGATCATGAGGAAGGTGAGGGGTCAGCTCAGAACTACACGGCAGGACCTGGTCAATGACCTGAAGAGAGCTGGGACCACAGTCTCAAAGAAAAGCATGAGTAACACACTACGCCGTCATGGATTAAAATCCTGCAGCGCACGCAAGGTCCCCCTGCTCAAGCCAGCGCATGTCCAGGCCCATCTGAAGTTTGCCAATGACGCTCTGGATGATCCAGAGGAGGAATGGGAGAAGGCCATGTGGTCTGATGAGACAAAAATAGAGCTTTTTGGTCTAACCTCCACTTGCTGTGTTTGGAGGAAGAAGAAGGATGAGTACAACCCCAAGAACACCATCCCAACCGTGAAGCATTGAAAATGGGTCGTGGCTGGGTCTTCCAGCATGACAACGACCCAAAACATACAGCCAGGGCAACTAAGGAGTGGCTCCGTAAGAAGCATCTCAAGGTCCTGGAGTGGCCTAGCCAGTCTCCAGACCTGAACCCAATAGAAAATCTTTGGAGGGAGCTGAAAGTCCATATTGCCCAGCGACAGCCCCAAAACCTGAAGGATCTGGAGAAGGTCTGTATGGAGGAGTGAGACAAAAATCCCTGCTGCAGTGTGTGCAAACCTGGTCAAGAACTACAGGAAATGTATGATCTCTGTAATTGCAAACAAAGGTTTCTGTACCAGATATTAAGTTATGCTTTTCTGATGTATCAAATACTTATGTCATGCAATAAAATGCTAATTAATTACTTAAAAATCATACAATGTGATTTTTCTGGATTTTATATTCCGCCTCTCACAGTTGAAGTGATGATATGATAAAGATTACAGACCTCTACATGCTTTGTAAGTAGGAAAACTTGCAACATCGGCAGTGTATCAAATACTTGTTCTCCTCACTGTATATATATATCACACAATGTCTGGATGCAATATTCTACCCAGAAATATTGAACATTGAAATCTGTCACTCTCGTTATTCCAGATGCATCTGTTGATATTTTCTGCTGACAACAATGACAATTCAACTTTGTCTTTCATGCAGGGTTTGATCTAAATGTCAGCAGCTACCCAGTTGAATGGTTGTTCTGCTGGTGTATCCTGAGGTAGCTCCTCTCCGAGAAACTCTTTCCCCCGTGTGGACCTTCAGGTGCATTTTCTGCCGGTGCTGGTGGGAGAATCTCTTCTCACACTGGGGGCTGCTGTAGAGTTCTCCCCTGTGTGGACCCTCTGATGCCTTTTCAGGTTGAACGAGTGGGAGAAACTGGCCCGGCAAAGGTGGCAGACGAACGGTTTCTCGCCTGTGTGGACTCTCTGGTGTCTCTTCAGGTTGCCAGCCTCAGCAAAGCGCATATGACACTGGGTACAGTTGAAAGGTTTCTCCCCTGTGTGGACCCTCTGGTGAATCTCCACCTTCTGGAGGCAGCTGAAGCCTTTGTTACAGAACATGCAGAGGAACGGTTTGTCTTTACTATTGCCTGATGTTGCGCCCCCTCCCTGTACCTGGGCTCTAACCCTGTCGTTTGAGTTCAATACCTGATCAAAAAGGACGTGGCCGTGTGAATCAGAAGGCCCCATCGACATGGACACTGGGTCGCATTCCCTGAACACGTGTAAAGGGGAGTGGGTCGCGACATTCAGATTTGACTCTAAGCTTTTCCTGTAATCTAAGAAGTCACAGTTGTTGCCCTGCGAGTGTTGTTCTCCTAAGTGAGTTTCGTCTGGATTCCATATCAGAGGAGTGTCACCCTCCACTTTCACAGTCACCTCATCTTCGACCAGACCCGCCCCTTTCTTATCTAGGCACCCTTCAGAGTATACACTTGTACTGTACCGGTTCCAGTCCCCTCTCATTGGATTAGTCTGTGTATCAAAGCCCACAGGCATGTCACCAGGTATCATCTCTGTAGCATATGAACAGGACAGATCATTGCCAGTCTGTAGCGTGTCACCTGAGTCCCGATGGGATAGAACCGTCCTCGGGCTCAGGTTACCGCAAAGTAAATACTCTGAGCGGGGAGCAGGAGTACAGCCCAGTCGCTCCAGCACCGTTAAAGTCTTTGTATCGGTCTCTGACTTGAGGACGGTGTTCGGCTTTCCACTGACCTCCGTGATGCTGTGTCGGCTCCTGGGCTGTGCTGGGGCAGTGGTGGGGTCCTCCGTGGCTACAGGGGGCGCTCCAGTCTGGATATCTCTACTGTGCCGTGGGTCATCCTCTCCTTCAGACCTCTCCTGCTTAACCCCAGGACCTGCAGCTTCTGCATCTGCAGACTGACACAAGAGAGGGGGTTATTATGAAAGTCCTGCCTACTTCCTGTTTCCAGTCCCATATACTTCCTGTTTCCAGTCCCATATGGTTCTTGCATGGGCTTCAACCTTATATCATCAAATTCACAACACAGTCATATAGGATACCTGAAAACATTTGACTCTTAAGTACGACACATTGGTGAAAGTTAAAGTCTAATTTGAACTACAACTCAGCAGCCTCACAGGACAATAAAAACCTGCTAGTGACCGTCCGTTCTGCGTTTTATATTAGATTACACTGGAGCTTTTGTCTGAACGTTGCCAGACAGTACTTTTTTATAAAGGCAAAAAATATATATGTTTTTTGTAGACCGACAAACTGTCGAAAGACAAAGACTTGTTCAGCTGGTGGGAGTTGTAGTTCTAATGAAACAGTTCTAATGGTTCGGCTTTGTGCTTCTTCTTGGCTGTCAAATAAGATGAAAACCGGTATATGGTGGGTAAATTCACTCGGAAACACATACATTTTGATATGTCTTATATGACCGTGTTTTCTGAATTTTACGATGCAAATTATTAACCTACAAAACTAGAAACAAGAAAGTACAACTTTCATGGTGCATTGAACAACAATGGGCTTGTTTGAGTGGTAAGCAACCCACTAGATGGAAGTCGAGGAGTGACGTCTGGAGGTGCATCTTCTAAAGCCAAACGTCAGGCTCTGTAACTGGTTTTCCAACAGCAAGGCTCAGATTAACATGGTAGTGTCCAAATAAACTTTTATAAACAATACAAGGTGTCCGTATGAATATCAAAATAAACTATTCTATAGTCCTATATCCCACACTTACAAACTGCAAACATAACACGTATACAATTAGAGAGATGTCTCAAAGGGAGAACTGGGCCCAAAATCTGTCTTCTCCAGAAGGTGGCATTTGTTGTTTCTTTTGCTCACTAAGTGTGTAGTTTTTATATGGAGTTCAATGAGTGTCAAATTTGGTTAACAAATGTTATGACTTATTTGCTACATGTGACTTAATTGACTGAATAGAATGTATAATAATTAGGTTGTTTTGAGTGTACTTAAGACAGATGGTTACTTAATACAAAAACAAACCAAAGGTTGCGATTTAGAATCTCATCATGGACAATTTTAGCTACACTGTACAAAAATATAAAAGCAACATGTAAAGAGTTGGACCAATGTTTCATGAGCTGAAATAAAAGATCCCAGACATTTTCCATACGCACAAAAAAACATATTTCTCTCAAATGTGGTGCACAAATGTGTTTACATCTCTGTTGGTGAGCATTTCTGCTTTGCCAAAATAATCCATCCCCATGACAGGTGTCATTGCACAGGTTCACCTTGTGCCGGGTACAATAAAAAAGACACTCTAAAATGTGCAGTTTTGTCACACAACAGAACGCCACAGATATTTGAGGGAGCATGCAACTAGTATACTGACTACAGGAATGTCCACCGGAGCTGTTGCCAGATAATTTAGTGTTAATTTCTCTACCATAAGCCAATGTTGTTTTAGAGAATTTGGCAGTACGTCCAACCAGGCTCACAACCGCAGACCATGTGTATGGCGTCCTGTGGGCGAGTAGTTTGCTACTGACCCTTAAGAATTCGATAACAATGTCATAGGGAAGTCTCACAAGCTCCCCTATGGAAGATAAATAAGGATGTACAAATGAATAGCTGACCTCTATCATGATGACATGCTGGGTTGAGGTTCCACTCTCATCAACAGTGATTGGTTGGTCATCTCTCCATGTATTGTGTCGTGCTGGCTTCACAACCCTCCTGTGGCCTCCAGTGAGATGTCCTTCACCTGAGAGAGTGATTGGGGGAGAAGAGGTGGATGGTTAGCTATTGTCAATGCTCAGTGGTATATTGTAAACTATTGGCAGTTTTGACAAGATTTGGAAAGGATGTAATGTAACACTTATCATAACTTCTTAATATACTATTATTCATATGTATTGTTTTCCATCTATCACATTGCTTTCATCGAGTAAATAATAGGAAATGTAGTTAATCAATAATCTGGTTAGAATATGATGTGTCTTTACGCAAAATAAGTAATTAGAGGAATTACTGCACACTATTCAAAAACTGACCAAGACCCAATTCTGGGTAACACATATGAACACGTGCAGAGGGGAACTGGGGGACAGGCACTAAACCATATAAACATCGACAGGCTGCGCAGCCTCTGCCTTCCAGGAAATGTACCTCTTGCTATGCTTCGGTCTCGGTCGAGGATCTTGACACTACTGGGATGACTGGCGGGGACGCGCTCCCTTGCCACCTTCAGTTCCAGCAGCTGTAGTTTCCTCCGCAATGTCTTGTTTTCTTTCTGGCTTTGAGAAATTTCTAAACGAAACACTGCATAGTCGTCGTCTACGAGTTTACAAATGTCTGCCACGGCTGCATTCGCAAGCACCTCCATAATGGAGGCTATTTGAGTGTGAAAAACCAAACAGTTAGCCATTGTTAGCAGCTAGGTAGATAACATCTATCAACTAAGTCCTATATCCAGCGAGAATTAAAGACTATATGGGCTAAGTATGTGATGCTGTGCGGTTAAATGTGTCATATTTTGATTTCCATGGTGTCAATAAACGTCCAAATAAAAACGCAAATGTGGAAATTGTTCTTGGTCACTGTTCACTTCCGTTTACACAGAAGAGAAACGACGTTATTGGTTGGCGTAATAGCTCAAAGGGTGTGGTTAAATGAAAACGTTACGCTCGCTAGTCATGTGCGGGTCAGTTTTTTGTTCACCCGCAATTGCTAATAACTTATCCGCAACCGCCCGACTAAACGTGATAAAGTGAACATCTAAGTCCTGCACCCGACCCATACCCGCAAATATAGAAAATCCGATGTAGGCTACTGACATTTTGGTAGGCTATTTGTTAGTCAACATATACTTGTATACATGTAGCTTGTCTCCTGTTATTATATTTCAATCATTTCGCTACACCCACAATAACATCTGCTAAAAATGTGTATGTGACCTATAACATTTGATTTTGATATGTTGCCCTAGAAGATTAAATAAACCCTTGCTCAACAGAATGTCATAAATGATTGAATGAATATTTCAATGGGTGAATTTTTCACCGACATTTATGCTTCTTTCGTTTAGGGACCAGGGAGAAAATGCAAAATCCAAAATATGTTCTGTGCAAAATGTCCGTTTGATCGGTTGTAAAGAAATAGAAACCTGTGAAATCGACCTAACATGTTTCTGTAAGATTTCAGTTGGGCTTGGAAGCATATTTGATTTGATTTATTAGTTCCACTGGTGTCCGACACATAAGGAAAAATACAGTTTACATAAGTTTAAAAACATGAACATGTAGTGTGTGTGTGTGTGTGTGTGTGTGTGTGTGTGTGTGTGTGTGTGTGTGTGTGTGTGTGTGTGTGTGTGTGTGTGTGTGTGTGTGTGTGTGTGTGTGTGTGTGTGTGCATCTGTCAGTTACACATACATGTCAGTACATACATAGAAGTAGGACACGCCCCCCATTGAGAGAGACACAGCTGCATGTGAGCTCACACATTTTTTTAACAGTGTTTTTTACAAGGGTTTTCTTTTTCCAAGCTATACAGAGGGTGCTGTTTGTTTGCAAGAGCAAACACCTGAGGACACCATCCAACCTGGAACTGGGTGATTAGTGTTTGGTGTCTGATGCTATTTTCAATGCCAAGAAGAAAAAAATAAAAAGAAAGTACATTACAATGATATTTTATTTTAGGGGGACTGAAAGCCTTCCTCCGACACTGCCTGGTATAGAGGTCCTGGATGGCAGGAAGCTTGGCCCCAGTGATGTACTGGGCCGTTCGCACTACCCTCTGCTCGGTCCTCTTTTTCCTGTAGTCCACAATCATCTCCTTTGTCTTGATCACGTTGAGGGGGAGGTTGTTGTCCTGGCACCACACGGTCAGGTCTCTAATCTCCTCCCTATAGGCTGTCTCGTTGTTGTCGGTGATCAGGCCTACCACTGTTGTGTCATGTAATGATGGTGTTGGAATCCTGTCTGGCCGTGCAGTCATGAGTGAACAGGGAGTACAGGAGGGGGCTAATGGCGGCCCATCAGGAAGTCCAGGATCCAGTTGCAGAGGGAGGTGTTTAGTCCCCGGGTCCTTAGCTTAGTGATGAGCTTTGAGGGCACTATGGAGTTGAACGCTGAGCTGTAGTCAATGAATAGCATTCTCACATAGGTGTTCCTTTTGTCCAGGTGGGAAAGGGCAGTGTGGAGTGCAATAGAGAGTGCATAATCTGTGGATCTGTTGGGGCGGTATGCAAATTGGAGTGGGTCTAGGGTTTCTGGGATGATGGTATTGATGTGAGCAATGACTAGCCCGTCAAAGCACTTCATGGCTACAGACGTGAGTGCCACGGGTCGGTAGTCATTTAGGCAGGTTACCTTAGTGTTCTTGAGCACAGGCACTTACTTGGTGGTCTGCTTAAAACATGTTGGTATTACAGACTCGGACAGGGAGAGGTTGAAAATGTCATTGAAGACACTTGCCAGTGTCACTGATATCTGCTCTCGTAAAAGCCTGTGTTTTCTGCACGTTAACACAAGAAGCTTATTACCTCAAATGGATCAATTGAAAGTGTGGGTTCACAGCTCCAATCCAGATGTGTTGGTCATTACTGAGATGTGGTTAAGGAAGAGTGTTTTGAATACTGATGTTAACCTTTTCTGGTTATAACCTTTTTTGGCAAGACAGATCTTCCAAAGGTGGGGGAGTGGCAATCTTTACCAAAGATCACCTTCAGTGCTTGGTTGTCTCCACCAAGTCTGTCCCCAAACAATTTGATTTGCTGGTTTTAAGCATTAAACTTACAAATAGCTCTTTGTTGACTGTTGCTGGGTGCTATTGTACTCTATCAGTACCAGCCTGTACCCTACCTGCCCTAAGCACTCTCCTGGCCCCTTACACTAAGTCTGAATTTGTCCTGCTTGGTGACCTAAACTGGGACATGTTTTAAACCACCTGACCAAGTCCTAAAGCAACGGGACTCCCCAAATCTTTCTCAGATTATTACCAATCCCACAAGGTACAACTCCAAACAGCCAGAAAAAGCTACTCTCCTTGATGTTTTCCTCACAAATAATCCTAATTTGTATCAGTCTGGTGTTTTCTGTAATGGACACTGTTTTACAGCCTGTGTTCGTAATGGCTGCTCAATGAAACAACCTGTCCTGATTTGTCATAGACACCTGCTAAAAAACTTTAATGAGCAAGCCTTCCTTCATGAACTGGCCTCTGTAAAATGGTATATAATCAGCTTGATCCCCTCCGTCAAAGACGCTTGGTCCTTATTTTAATTGTATTTTCAGTGGCATTGTTTAACAAACAAGCTCCCATAAAGAAAATGAGAATTAAAAACCGGTTCAGCCCGTTGATCTTGCAGAGTTACTCCACCTCAAGAATTGTATTTGGCAAAAGGCTCGGCACACGCATACTCTGGCTGACTGGCCATCGTTCAGGCAAATGAGAAATAAGTGCACTCAGACTATTTTAAGGAGTAGTTCTCTCTCTGTGGGCCTAATGAATATATTTCAATTGACTGATTTCCTTATATGAACTGTAACTCAGTAAAATCTTAGAAATTGTTCAGTATATTAACTTGGGCCCAACCCAAAGCCCCGATATCAAACTTGCAACATTGTATAAAATGTTTGGGGCCCTCAGAGTCTCTTGCACCAGTGAGCTCGAGACAGACACCGCTGTAGGCTATTTGAGCAAGGGATAAGAAGTAATCAGGTAGGCCTATGAGTAATAGCTGAGTGGCTAATTATTCATTTGAATTTTATGTAACCTTTATTTAACTAGGCAAGTCAGTTAAGAACAAATTATGATTTACAATGAGGGCCGACCCCGGCCAAACCCTAACCGGACGATGCTGGGCCAATTGTGCTCTGCTCTATGGGACTCCCAATGACGGCCGGTTATGATACAGCCTGAAATCAAACCAGGATCTGTAGTGACGCCGCTAGCATTGAGATGCAGTGCCTTAGACCGCTGCACCACTCGGAAGCCCAAAAAGGGGGAATTATCAAAAGGGAGAGAGCTGGAAATATTTTTCAAATACATTGAAAAACTATTACCCCACAATATTCCATGAAACGTCTCAGGAGGAAAACCATCAAGCCCTGGTGATTCGCCTCTTCTTATAGATGTTAATGCACTCCTGAGTTCTTCATGACTAAGTGGGGAATCATGGAATTCATATTGCCCTCTATTGAGTTTGGGGCCTTCGAATGTTGATAAGAAATGTGTCATCTCTCTATGATCAGGGTCAACCTCTGACATATATAATTGGGAATAAAATTGCCTAAACATATCATTCATTTCTGTTGGGTCATGTGATATTTTACCGGATGGTGTTTGAATTGTATTGATACAAGAAAATGCTTAATTTTGCTTAAGCCTTGCAGCCAAAAGTCTACTAGCAATCTCCCCCTGAGAGTAGTAGGTTACTCTTGTGCAATGTATTTATAAATGAGATCGTAGTAAGCTGTTATACTCATGTTTTAACGCTGTTTTGCTCATTTTCGACTAGAGTAATGCTTTTCCAAGTCTACTATTTTGTTTTTATTGCGAGTTTAATTAAGATGTGAGGCAAACAAGAGTTTCCTCCCAAAAAATGTTTTGTCACCTCCCAAAGTGACTGAGGGGTTTTTCTGTATCAAATCCATCATGGTAAATACTTATAATGATGTGGGTAAATGAGTGAACTATACAAAGTCAAAAGTCAGACAAACCTGACTAAACTATTTTGACGTGTACAGCAGGTGTTTGTTAGTGTGTGGGGTATGTGTAGGTATATTTAAGTATACACTGAGTGTACAAAACATTAGCCTCGGAACAGCCTCAATTCGTCGGGGCATGGACTTTACAAGGGATCGAAACGTTCCACAAGGGATGCTGGCCCATGTTGACACCAATACTTCCCACAGTTGTGTCAAGTTGGCTGGATGTCCTTTGGGTGGTGGACCATTCTTGATACACACGGGAAACTGTTGAGAGGGAAAAACCTAGCAGCGTTGCAGTTCGTGACACAACTATCATGGTTGACAACTCCACGGTGTCCACCTCCCAGAGTGCAAAGAACCTTGTGGACAACACTCTGACATTCTCTGCAAACATCCAAGCAGTGACTCTCACCTGCAGGTTCATGCTCGACATCCGTAGAGTACGACCTTTCCTCACACAGGAAGCAATGCAGTTCCTAATCCAGGATCTTGTCATCTCCCGTCTAGACTACTGCAACTCTCTGTTGGCTGGAATCCCTGCTTGTGCCATCAAACCCCTGCAATGTATCCAGAACACCGCAGAATGCCTGGTGTTCAACCTTCCCAAGTTGTCCCATGTCACCCTGCTCCTCCGCACATTCCACTGGCTTCCAGTCGAAGTTCGTATCCACTACAAGACCATGATGGTTGCCTGCAGAGCACTGCCCCTCCCTACCTTCAGGCTATGCTAAAACCCTTCACCCCAACCTGAGCACTCCACTCTGCCACTGGTTTCTTGGCCGTCCCACCCCTGGGGCGGCAGGGTAGCCTAGTGGTTAGAGCGTTGGACTAGTAACCGAAAGGTTGCAAGTTCGAATCCCTGAGCTGACAAGGTACAAATCTGTCGTTCTGCCCCTGAACAGGCAGTTAACCCACTGTTCCTAGGCCGTCATTGAAGATAAGAATTTGTTCTTAACTGACTTGCCTAGTAAAATTAAAATAAAATTAAATAATGGAGATCAGCTCCCCACTCAGCCAAGTCAAAGCTCTTCTCTATCCTGGCAGCTCAATGGTGGAACAAGCATACCCTTGAAGCTAGGACAGCAGTTCTTGCCCATCTTCCAAAAACACCTAAAATCTACCTCTTCACAGAGTACCTTAAATGAATCCCATGGTGCCCCTTCTCACCACCACCATAACGTTTACATGTGTCTTCCTACAAGCACAGATTTTGCCGATACAGCGCCTTCAGAAAGCATTAATACACCTTGAAGTATTCCACATTTTGTTGTGTTACAAACTGAATTCAAAATGGATTAAATAGATTTGTTTTTCACCCATCTAAACACAATATCTGCCACGCCCTGACCTTAGATATCCCTGTTTTTCTATATATTTTGGTTTGGTCAGGGTGTGACTAGAGTGGGTACTCTAGTTTTTGTATGTCTAGGGGTTTTTGTATGTCTATGTTGGCCTGATATGGTTCCCAATCAGAGACAGCTGTTTATCGTTGTAGCCATTTTCCTCATTTGTGTTGTGGGATCTTGTCTCCATTTAGTTGCCTGAGTGCACAACAGTAGCGTCACATTTCGTTTGTTGTTTTTGTTCAGTGAGTTTCGGTTTATTAAAATGATGTGGAACAATACTCACACTGCACCTTGGTCTCATCATTATGATGAACGTGACAATATCTCATAATGGCAAAGTGAAAACATTTTTTAGAAGCGTTTGCAAATGTATTAATAAAATACAGAAATATTTCATTTACATAAGTATTCACACCCTTGAGTCAATGTGTTAGAATCACCTTTGGTAGTGATTACAGCTGTGAGTCTTTCTGAGTACATCTCTAAGAGCTTTGCACACCCGGATTGTGCCACATTTGACCATTATTCTTTTCAAAATTCTTCAAGCTCTGTCAGATTGGTTGTTGATCATTTCTAGACAACTATTTTCAGGTCTTGCCTGATTTTCAAGTAGATTTAAATCAAAACTGTAACTCGACCACTCAGGAACATTCACTGTCTTCTTGGTAATCAACTTCAGTGTAGATTTGGCCTCGTGTTTTGGGTTATTGTCTTGCTGAAATGTGAATTAATCTCTGTGTCTGGTGGAAAGCAGACTGAACTAGGGTTTTTCCTAGTTTTTAGTTTTTCCATTCTTTTTTTTTTATCCTGAAAAACTTCCCAGTCCTTAACGATTCCAAGCATACTCATAACCTGATGCAGCAACCATTATGTTTGAAAATATGGAGAGTGGTACTCAGTAAGGTGTTTTATTGGATTTGCCCCCAACACAACATGTGAATTGCTTTGCCACATTTACAAACAGGATGCATGTTTCGGAATAGTTTTATTCTGTACAGGCTTCCTTCTTTCACTTTGTTAATTAGTTTGGTATTGTGGAGTAACTACAGTGGTGTTGATCCATCTTCAGTACTCCTATCACAACCATTACACTTTAACTGTTTTCAAGTTACCTTTGACCTCATGGTGAAATCCCTGAGCGGTTTCCTTCTTCTCCGGCAACTGAGTTAGGAAAGACGCCTGTATCTTTGTAGTGACTGGGTGTACTGATAAACCATCCAAAATGTAATTAATAAATTCACCATGCTCAAACAGATATTCAATGGCTGCTTTAAAAAATCCATCTACCAACAGGTGCGCTTCATTGTGAGGCATTGGAACATCTCCCTGGTGTTTGTGTGTGAATCTGTGTTTGAAATTCACAGCTCAACTGAAGGACCTTACATGTAATTATATGTGTGGGCTACAGAGATGAGGTAGTCATTGAAAAATCATGCTAATCACTATTATTGAACACAGAACAAGTCCATAAAACTTGTCATTTGTTAAATACAGTTTAACTCCTGAACTTACTTAGGCTTGCCATAATAGATGGCATGAATACTCATTGACTTAAAAGACAATTGCGAAAAACACATTTCCACTTTGACACTGAATCCATTTTAATACATTTAACATGTAGGCTGTAACAGAACAAAATGTGGAAAAAAGTTAAGGGGTGTGAATACTTTCTGAAGGCACGAAGTACTTTGAGGAAAAATGTACTTCCTATAACTCTGTTGTGGTTGTCTTACCCAGCTTTCTTAAGATGAATGCACTAATTTTAAGTCTTCTAATTTATAAAAATGTTAGTGTAATGTCTCAAAAGAAAATCTGCATGAACTTGATAAAATAGGCAATTGTGAACATCATATAGCCTACACAGTACAAAAATCAATACGTAATAGTATTTTTCGGCTTATATATCACACAATGTCTGGATGCAGTAGTTTACCCAGGAATAATCTTTTCTGCTGACGATGAAAATTATTCTTTGTCTTTAATGCAGGGTTTGATCTAAACTTCAGAAGCTATCGAGGGGAATGGTTACTTTTTATGTTATAGAGTGGAATTGTTTTTCTGCTGGTTTGTCCCGAAGTAGCTCCTTTCTGAGAAACTCTTCCTGGCAAACAGCCTTTCTCCAGTGTGGTCCTTCAGGTGCATCTTCAGCTGGTTTTGGTGGGAGAACCTGTTCTCACACTGGGGGCAGCTTTAGGATTTCTCCCCTGTGTGGACCCTCTGGTGCCTCTTCAGGTTGGATGAGTGGGAGAAGCGCATATGACACTGGGTACAGCTGAAAGGTTTCTTCCCATTGTGGACACTCCTATGTCTGATAAGGTTACTCCGGAAGGAGAAGCTCTTGTAACATAGTTTACACTTGAAGGGCCTCTCCTTGGTGTGAACGGTCTGGTGCTCATTCACATAGCTCGCCTCAGAGAAGCGCTTCCCACACGTGGGGCAGGCATACTGCTTATCGGCGTCTGTCTTAATGCTCTGCCTCCCACGTTGTGACTCAATGACACCAGAGGAGGTAGAAGCAGGAGCCACCACCCTCAGGTGGTTAGTGTTTGAGCTCCCTCCTTGACCTCTAGCCATTGTTTGGGTGTTGTTTGGATGGTGCCCTGTGTTATAGGTTAAGTACATCTTGTGGTGAACGCCCATCCTGACCCTGTCTGTATTGGTGGGGTAACCATGAGGTACCTGAGGAAGGCTTGACCCAGGTCTTCTATGAACCCAGTCACCAGGGATTAGATGAGACCCTGAAGGAGAAGACAGACTTCCTGTTAGACTCCCACCAGGGGGGTCTCCCACCGCTCTCTGTGAAGGCTGAAGCCCAGGGTGACCTGCTCTGTTCTTTATGGATACTGTGGTGTTTGTATCATAGGAACAGGAGGGTCCATCTCTATCAGCCCCAGGCCCTGCTTCATCCCTGCAATGAGACTGTAAAGAGAAGGGTCTGGGCTGCAGACTGGATCCCTGACTGGAGCCTCTGTCTCTCTGATGACCACCAGGACTGAGGTTGTTCAGTCCACCTGTCCAGTGGTTGTGTTCTGTGGTGTGGAGGAGTCTCTGTCCCTCGTGGTTGGGTCCTGGTTCCGACTTGGGATGGAAGAGTGAAGGCTCCTGATCCAGGGTCCAGATCCGGGACCAGGGTTTGACACCAGCCCTTTCACAGGTCCAGTCTCTCCCGCCAGTAACACCGGATATCAGCAGGTCCTCTTGGACTGCAGACTGTAATAACACATTGAACAGAAAAGCATTAAGGTTTATATAAGAAACTCTTTGCTGTACACACAGAAACATGACATGATATTATAAAACCACAGTCAAGCTCATCTCTAACAGTAATTCAAGTACCTAACAATATGTAGCGATTGGAGTTTATTATCAAACATTTCCATTTGTGTTGATTCAAGAATTAAATATAATGTTTTGTTTCAACTGAGATAAAGGGTACTCAGTCCCTGCAATTATTTAAAAAGATTGTCAGCACAGTCAAGTAGACAAGAAGAATAACTTTTCTCACCATGGTAATATACATTTTTCTGTAAATCTGGCACCCTCGCATTGATAAAATGACATTTTGAGGACTTCAGAAAAGGTTCAACATTACATTACATACACAGCTTCACTATTTCATGTCAAGTAAACAAATGAAGGCACTATCCTTACCTCACTATAAAACACAAGCATCAACCTAAAGGGTCAACTTTTGTCACTCTTCCTCAGAGAAGCATTGTAAGACACCATCACACCAACCACCACCATATCATCTACTCTGTCTCATCATACTCATTCTTTCCTCAGTTCACCTCATCCAGCTCCCTACTACATCCAAAACCAGCAGAATTAACTACAAACTAACTAACTAGTACTACATGGAAAGATGTGGACTGTGGTGTGAGGGGATGACACAGGCTCGCCTAGTAGGAGACTGTTGCAGATTACTGCCCAGATGTGGTGGTCTCCAGGCACTTATTGCTGCCGATACATCACCCAGGTGGAGGCTATACATTCGGTGATGGAGATTCCAGCCTACCTACAGAGGAGGACCTGTGAACTGTAGAGACAGAGGTGCTTGATGAAAAGCTCCAGGCTTGTCTGACTGATGTGTCTCCCTCCCTGGCTGTACCATCGACGCCACCTCCAATCAAGCTACTCCTTTACTGAACCGCATCACCATCTAGCTGTGGAAGACTCTCTCCCATGAACTGCCAGCTCCCTGAATTTGTTTTAGTTTGTTTTTTAAAAGAGACTGACATTCTGTATGAAAAGCGCTATATAAAATAAAGAAATACATTTATTATTATTACTACATATCAGCATAGACTAATCATTTTCTGCTGGTGTATCCTGAGTTAGATCTTCTCTGTGTTGTCACAGGGTCAATGTTCCAGTTGATAGATCCTATAGAAGGCAGGCTGAAGGCAGCACCTGTTAGGGGGTTAACCTGAGGCGCCATCAGTCTCTCTGAATCACAACTATAGGAGCAGGACAGAGCATCGCTAGCCGATTCTGTATCTGTTCTCTTCCACCACATACGGACACCTCCCCATCCCTGCAGACCAAATCTACGTCTCGCCCTGGTCTCAGCCAGTCTGTTTTCATGGATATGTTGTTTTGTGCTTCTGGATCTGGTTAACAGTGTTGTTCCCCAGCCCAGAGTTGAGGACGCTGTCCCATCCACTGACCTCCACTATGTCGCCACTAGTCAAGCTCTGCTCGGTGATGTTGTCCCCTGGGCCCATAGCTGCACCCGTCTGGGTCTGGGAATCCAAGATGGCTGCCCAGTCTCCTTTGTTAGCCTCCAGCCAACCACCTGCAGGAGGAGGTTATAAAATAGACTTTACAAACATGGAAGAGAACTCTACATATGGAGTTTTTTTGTTGTCAATTACCTGGTCCAGTTCATACATGATAATGTGTGTTTGTGTATGTAAACATACGTTGTATTGATTTAAAAAATAGCCGAGCGGTTCATCTATTCTCATTGACGATATTGTATATTACTGTATGGAGGCTATATGTATTGCTCCCTTACCTTGCTCCCCCATCTTTACTCCACTCAGCAGATCAATGCTCACTGGTCCATCTTCTATTGTCTCCTCTTTGACCAGTAGCAGATCAGGCTTTCCATCCTCCATGTCTACTGACTGTAAGAGATACAGAGTGAGAGGATGTTGGATCAAGAAATCTGATGAGCACCATGCTATGGAGCATCTTCTGATTGGCCAATGAGGGATTGCTATGAGTACTATGCAAATGTGTTAGTTCATTTGATTACTTGACACTGTTTAATGGTTTGATAATTCAAAGGCATGGTCCCACATTTGAGACAACATGTATGAAGACCTAGGCCCGTATCAACAAAGAGAATCAGAGTAGGAGTGCTGATCTAGGATCTTGCCATGTAATCTTATTCATTGTGATCTAAAAGGATCCTAGATCAGCACTCCTACTCTGAGAGGCTTTGTGGATACAGGCCCTGAACTAATACCATGCAGACAGTAGCTCACAGTGGGCTCACCTCAGTGAGACTGTGTGTGGTCCTGTGCTGCTCAGCTGGTTCCTCTATGGGTTCAGGAGGAGATGTAGTCTGGTTGTCCTCCATGACCATGGTCCACTCAGGGTTCCCCAGACCCTCCTCACACTCCTCCTCCTTCCCCAGCAGCACCTTCGGACCCTCCTCCTGGAAGAGAGAGGTGGTACAAATTACACAGACATTGGTGTATGGGTTTGTTCACCTGCACCAGCAAGCAATTGCTAATAACCCACCCCATCCTCCTGACCATGTGTAATAAAGTGAAAATCAGAGGCCCCGCACCCAACCATAACACGTAAATATAGAAAATGCACAATAGGCTACAATCAGAGATGGCAACAAAAAAAATTGACAGGGGGTGTTTTTGTTTTTTGCCTGATTCTGCTTATAATTTCCTACATTGTGGTGTGCTACTTGTTAGTCAACTTATCTGTAATTATACTTAACAAAAATATAAACGCAAAATGCAACAATTTCAAAGATTTTGCTGAGTTACAGTTCATATAAGGAAATTAGTCAACTGAAATAAATTGGGCCCTAAAACTATGGATTTCACATGACGGCAGGGGCGCAGGGCCTTGGAAGGCATAGGCCCACCCACATGGTAGCCAGTCCCAGCCAGTCAGAATGAGTCCCCCCCCCCGGTGGTCTGAGGTTGTGAGGCTGGTTGGACTTACTGCCAAATTCTCTAAAACAACGGAGGTGGCTTAAGGTAGAGAAATTAACATAAAATTATCTGGCAACAACAAATTGCACGTTCCCTCAACACATGAGACCTCTGTGGCATTGTGTTGTGTGATAAAACTGCACATTTTAGTTGCCTTTTATTGTGCCCAGCACAAGGTGCACCTGTGTACTGATCATGCTGTTTAATCAGCTTCTTGATATGCCACTTCTGTCAGGTGGATGGATTATCTTGGCAAATGAGAAATGATCACTAAGAGGGATGTAAACAAATTTGTAAACAAAATTTGAGATAAATAATATTTTGTACTTCTGAAACATTTCTGGGAGTTTAATTCCAGCTCATGAAACATGGGACCAACACTTTATTTGTTGCGTTTATATTTTCTTCAGTGTAGATACAGTACATGAGGCTTCTCTTCTGTCATTACATGTTGCCGTAGAAGACTAAATAAACCCTTGCTCAACAGAATGTCACAAATCGATAGAACCAATGCTTCAATCTAATTGACATTGGTGAAGTTCTCTGTCATCTCTGTTTCTTTCACAAGCTTTTTAGGGACCGGGGAGAAAATGCAATAAAAAAAATAAAAAACGGGAATGAATTTCTCAGCAAAATTTCCAAATTACATTAGTTTGACCGGTTGTAGGGAAATTGAAAGCTGTGACAACGACCCAAGAAGTTTCTGATAAGATTTCAGTTTGGCTTGGTTGCATATTTTATGTGATTGAAATACTATTAGCTTTTATGATGCTGAAAAAGACAGCACCTCTACAGACAGTATCGAACTGCGCATTCGCATTCTCTCAAGATGCTGAAAGACATTTGTATTCAAACCTGTTTCGAAGTCAAATTATTATACATTTTTTTACCTACATATGTTGTGTCATTTTAATGCAATAAATGCTTACAGAGGATTCAGAAAGTATTCAGACCCCTTGACTTGTTCCACATTTTGTTACGTTACAGCCTTATTCTAAAAGGGATTAAATACATACAAATCCTTAGCAATCTACACACAATACCCCATAATGACCAAGCAAAAACAGTTAACAAATAGTTTAAAAGCAGATACCTTATTTACATAAAGTACCAGTCAAAAGTTTGAACACACCACATTCTAGGGTTTTTCTTTATATTTACTATTTTCTACATTGTAGAATAATAGTGAAGACATCAGAAAATAGTACAAATAAAGAAGAATTGTTACGCCCTCTTCCAAATGGTAGCTATAAATGCAGAGGATGCGCACAGTGCAACAATATGATGAAGTGTGAATATTTCTGCCCCCCACACACAGGAAAACACTTCCAAATAAATGACATTATTACGTGTTCCACCACCTATGTTATTTACATTATTAAATGTCCATGTGGGCTGTGCAATGTCGGTAAAACTTCTCGTTTTCTCAAACAGAGGATTAGTGAACATAAAGGTTCAAATCAGGAGAAACGACGGATTATCCAGTCGCAGTACATTTTAATGATCTAAAACATGACATTTCTACCTTTAGATTTTGTGGTATAGAGAAAGTTAAGATTTCAGACAGGGGTGGTGATATTAATAATACTCTGAGTAAAAGAGAATGTTTGGGTTTTTTCACCCTCCTGAAGGACATAATGATTAAATGCCTATGTATGGTATGTTGAGAATTTGAACATTAATTTATTTATTTAAGATAGGGACATAATTTTTCGTACGACGTCAACGATTAATGCAAACTTGCTATGTCCTCATAGTGGTTTTATAGACGTGTTTAATACATCTAATTTACACACTTTACTCAAATATTTATGAAATGTATATTGTTATATTTGGTAGCACTTATTTGTTTTTCCTTCCCTTCTATGAGTGGAACGGATGTGGGCGGGGCTAGGTCTACACAAGGGTGCCCATTTTTATTTTAACTCGCAAAAGCTCTGATGAAGGCCGTGAGGCCGATACGTAAGATTATTAAATATCAGTGATACTATCAAGAGCAGTGTGCGGTTTCCTTTTTCCTTCCTCTTGTTCAACTGTTACCATGCACCTGCAAAATAGATGGCTCAGATGTGCGAGTGCCTTTTGAATTTTGTACTTCGAAGAATCTAAGATGCTCAGAGACAGATGTTCAGAGACAGGATTGTGACGAGGCACAGATCTGGGGAAGGGTACCAAAACATTTCTGTAGCATTGAAGGTCCCCAAGAACACAGTGGCCATCATTCTTAAATGGAAGAAGTTTGGCCAGATTGCTTAGTTTAGTTCCAAACTAAGCAATCGGGGGAGAAAAGCCTTGGTCAGGGAGGAGACCAAGAACCCAATAGTCACTCTGACTGAGCTCTAGAGTTCCTATGTGGAGAAACTTCCAGAAGGACATCTCTGCAGCACTCCACCAATCAGGCCTTTATGGTAGAGTGGCCAGACGGAAGCCACTCCTCAGTAAAAGGCACATTACAGCCCACTTGGAGTTTGCCAAAAGGCACCTAAAGGACTCTGACCATGAGAAACAAAATTCTCTGGTCTGATGAAACCAAGATTGAACTCTTCGGCCTGAATGCCAAGTCTAGAGGAAACCTGGCACCATCCCTAAGGTGAAGCATGGTGGTTACAACATCATGCGGTGGAGATGTTTTTCAGCAGCAGGGACTGGGAGATTAGTCAGTATTGAGGCAAAGATGAACGGAGCAATGTACAGAGTGATCCTTGATGAAAACCTGCTCCAGAGCACTCAGGACCTCAGACTCGGGCTTCTTAAACTTGATTTAAATGAGAATGACAGCTCGATAACACATTTCTATGTGGATTTGGCGTGTAGGCTAAAACTTGGGCTTATGCACTAAAGCCACAAAGTTTTTCTTTCATTATTTTACCCTATAGATATAAATATAGATAGATAGATATAAATTACACAATAATTAAACATTTATGGATTTTTTAAAAGCTATCGTTTCTCTTTATTCAATCCGCTCGCCACCAACCACACAATATTCCATGACCCTTAAAAATTCCCTGCAGATATAACCATAGGGGAACTGCTCAGTGAGTCAAGCCGCGCATCACTAACAGACATACATACACTCCCTCAGGTATGCACACACAGATAAACACACTTTCAACATGGAGTGTTTATCCATCCCCACTACGTTTGAGTCCTATACTGTAGTCACACAATGACTTCATTGTTGTTAAACCCATCATGGTGGACATAAATATGTTGTTGTGGGTAAATATGAGTCAGCTATGATAAGTCAAGTCATTAGACAAACCTGACTAAACTATAATGACGTGTACAGTAGGTGTTTGTTAGTGTGTGGGTATGTGTAGGTATATTTAGTAAGTGTATATTGGTTATAAAGCACTGTTGTATGTATGTAGAATAGGGTGAGATCAGATGTGACGTATACTAAAGAGAGTCTCAAAGAAAGTCTGAGAACGATAAGTCCCATTTTGTGTTTATTAAAACATGAACACGTTTTAAATGACACCATATGAAATCCACACACACATCATGTCTCAACTACAAATCTGCATGGACTTGATAAATAAACTGCATTAATATACTCATTAAAAGTGTCTTGGAAAACATTTAAGTAGTTAAATGAAAGTAATGAAACAGGCATTTGTGAACATCATATATCCTACACAGTACAAACACAATATGAAACAGACTTTTTAGGCTTATATATCACACAATGTCTGGATAAAATATTATACTCAGATATATTCAAATCTGTTACTGTCGTTAATCCAAATGCATCTGTGGATCTTTTCTATTCAGAACAAGGAAAATGAATCTGTCTTTAATGCAGGGTTTGATCTAAACATCAGAGGCAATGGAATCAAAGGGTTACTTTCTATGTTATAGAGTGATTTTTTTTTCTGCTGGTGTATCCTGAGGTATCTCTTCTCTGAGAACCTCTTCCCGCAGTGCGTACAGGCGAACGGCCTCTCTCCCATGTGGACCTTTAGGTGCATCTTCAGCTGGTGGGAGGACTTCTCACACTGGGGGCAGCTGTAAGATTCTCCCCTGTGTGGACCCTCTGGTGCCTCTTCAGGTTGAACGAGTGTGAGAAACTAGCATGGCACACGTGGCAGACGAACGGTTTCTCCCCAGTGTGGACCCTCTGGTGCCTCTTCAGTGTGCCAGCCTCTGCGAAGCGCATGTGACACTGGGTACAGCTGAAGGGTTTCTCCCCTGTGTGGACCCTCTGGTGGATCTCCACCTTCTGGGGGCTGCTGAAGCCTTTGTTACAGAACATGCAGAGGAAATGTTTATTTTTACTACCGCCAGATGTTGCTCCCCTGAGCGTATGTAAAGGGGAGTGAGTCGCGACATTTAGATTTGTCTGTAAGCTTTCCCTGTAATCTAAGATATCTCTGCCCTGTGAGTATCTGTCTCCTAGGTGACTATCTGCATTCCATGTGGGAGGAGCGTCACCCTCTACTTTCACAGCCACCTCATCTACGACTATAACCTCCCCTTTCTCATCTAGGCACCCTTCAGAGTACACACTACTACTATACCGGTTCATGTCCCCTCTAGACAGATCAGTCTGTGTCTCTAAACCCAATGATATGTTGGCAGGGTCCATCTCTGTAGTGTAAGAACAAGACGGATCATTGCCAGTCTCAAACTCGTCACCTGAGTCCAGATGGGAATTAACTGTCCCCGAGTCACCGTAAAGTAAATACTCTGAGGCAGGAGCAGGAGGACAGCCCAGTCTCCCCAACCCCAGTCTCTCTGGGTCTGACATGAGGTCAGATCCTGTGTGTAAGAGCCTTTGTGTTACAGTTAAATTCTCTGTGTTCGTCTCTGTCTTGAGGACGCCGTTCGGCTTTCCACTGACCTCCGCAATGCTGTGTCGGGCCCTGGGCTGGGGTTTGGCGGTGAGGTCCTCCGTGTATTCAGGAGGTGCTGCTGCTCCAGCCCGGATGTCTTTGCTGTGTAGTGGATCCTCTCCTTCAGTCCTCTCCTGCTTGACCAGAGACGATCCTACAGGACCTGCAACTTCTGCATCTTCAGACTGACAAGAAGAAGGAGTTTATTAAAGGTACATGAGTAGAATTGATAACAATGTCGTAGCAGTGGGGGGAAAGGTTGAATTCTTATCCAAAATGAAGGAAAATAAAATGCTGACACCATCTAAAATATAATTTATATCTCCAGAAATTTGCCCCAATAACATATTTGTAAAATGATTTGTTAAAATGATTTTAGGGCTGACCCCATTTAGTCAACTGTTAGATTGTTTGGTGGATAGGCTGTTGGTGACCAAGATTTTAGTCGAGCAGTCTAAATGTAGAGGGTTTTTTCATGGTGCACAAGACACCTGTCTGATTCGCACCCGTTTCAGTGGACTAATCCATTGCGGACGCCATGGGGATGGCACAGTCCATTACTCTAAGACGTGATACTGAAGTTGTATATGGTTATATTACAGTTGGAGTCAGAAGTTTACATGTACCTTAGCCAAATACATTTAAACTCAGTTTTTCACAATTCCTGACATTTAAATGTATTACATTTATTAACTTGGGTCAAACATTTCGGGTAGCCTTCCACAAGCTTCCCACAATAAGTTGGGTGAATTTTGGCCCATTCCTGACAGAGCTGGTGTAACCGAGTCAGGTTTGTAGGCCTCCTTGCTCACACACGCTTTTTCAGTTCTGCCCACACATGTTCTATAGGATTCAGGTCAGGGCTTTGTGATGGCCACTCCAATACCTTGACTTTGTTGTCCTTAAGCCATTCTGCCACAACTTTGGAAGTATGCTTGGGGTCATTGTCTATTTGGAAGACCCAATTGCGAACAAGCTTTAACTTCCTGACTGATGTCTTGAGATGTTGCTTCAATATACCAACATAATTTTCATACCTCATGATGCCATCAATTTTGTTTAGTGCACCAGTCCCTCTTTCAGCAAAGCAACCCCCCCCCCCACCCCGTGGGATGGTGTTCTTCGGCTTCCAAGCCTCCCCCTTTTTCCTCCAAACATAACGATGGTCGTTATGGCCAAACAGTTCTATTTTTGTTTCATCAGACCAGAGGACATTTCTCCAAAAAGTATGATCTTTGTCCCCATGTGCAGTTGCAAACCGTAGTCTGGCTTTTTAATGGCGGTTTTGGAGCAGTGGCTTCTTCCTTGCTGAGTGACCTTTCAGGTTATGTCGATATAGGACTCGTTTTACTGTGGATATAGATACTTTTGTACCTGTTTCCTCCAGCATCTTCACAAGGTCCTTTGCTGTCATTCTGGGATTGATTTGCACTTTTCGCACTAAAGTACATTCATCTCTAGGAGACGGAACACGTCTCCTTCCTGAGCGGTATGACGGCAACGTGGTCCCATGGTGTTTATACTTGCATACTATTGTTTGTACAGATGAACGTGGTACCTTCAGGCGAAAATTGCTCCCAAGGATGAACCAGAATTGTGGAGGTCTACAAATTTTTTTCTGAGGTCTTGGCTGATTTATTTTCATTTTCCCATCATGTCAAGCAGAGGCACTGAGCTTGAAGGTAGGCCTTGAAATACATCCACAGGTACACCTCCAATTGACTCTAATAATGCCAATTAGCCTATCAGAAGCTTCTAAAGCCATGACATCATTATCTGGAATTTTCCAAGCTCTTTAAAGGCACAGTCAACTTAGTGTATGTAAACTTCTGACCCACTGGAATTATGATACAGTGAATTAAAAGTAAAATAATCTATAAACAATTGTTGGAAAAATGACTTGTGTCATGCACAAAGTAGATGTCCTAACCGACTTGCCAAAACTATAGTTTGTTAATAGGACATTTCTGGAGTGGTTGAAAAACAAGTTTTAATGACTCCAACCTAAGTGTATGTAAACTTTCGACTTCAACTGTATGTAAAAAATAATGGTGCAACACTAAACAGGCAGATTTTTTTTTATTGTAATCTAACAACACCTGTTTGTCACATAATATGCATGCAGCACTCGCTCCTATACCCTACATTTTCGTGATCTTCTAATTGTTATTATTACATTTAATATTATGATCATCATTATTATACGTAATGATATTATCATTAGTAGGCTTTGTACAGTAGCCTTGTATAACCACCATCGAGCTATAGGCTTAAGAGCGCGTCCTGTTTAGTCATAATACCATAACTTACTTACTATATATATATATTTATTTATTTCAATATATAGCCTTGTATATGAATCAATCAATGATTCCTTTGTTCATGCCATCACACAGCATATTAGACATTAATGCTTCGAAAAGCAATCAAGAAATGTAGTTTAAAATTAAATAACAAAGGGAGCTTTGAATAATTAGCCTAAACAATAAATAAACCGCAACTCACGAATGCATGCAACTGTTTTTAGTCTGCTGTAATAAAGGCTTTATAAATCATTATTATTGTTATTTAGTGATGTTTATAAATTAATGTTTATGTAATCGAACAACACCTGTTTGGCACACAATATTTACGCAACGCTTGCTCCTAGATCCTCATTTTTCTTGATCCCCAGTCGTTTCCACAACTAGGTCAAATGTCTTCCACAGATCTGACTTCCCCTTTACCTCCTAAGAAACCAGTAAACATTCACCCATTTCAAGTTTATTTTTCACGTCCTCCACATCCATTTTGCTGTCACATGTTACTGTGTTCGTAGTTTGTTATAACCAATTTATTGACGTCATTATGATAGGCTATAGGTCAGGTCATATTGGTTGCATGCGATGCTTACATGTTTCACGTAAAGAGAGCAAGGGTTGAGGGAATGTTTTTCCTAAACAAATTAGGGATTTCGGTAAAATAACTTTTCAGTAAGAAACTAAATGCCTGAAATGAGTTCGCTGCATCAGCACGGACACTGCAATAAAAACATACTGTGCAGTGGTACCTTTTCACTGCAATAGGGAGGAAAGCGAGACAACGTAAGCCAGTCACACAGGCACTCACTGTCATTTTTTTTTAGCACATTGTGATCATCGAGCTCTTTCTTAAGTAATTTCTGTGTCTTAATTATTTAATCAAACAGTGTGCTTAAAGTATTAGACAAGCTCAGTAGTTAATTTTATTCAAATGCATAGACGTCTATATATGGAAAAACAAGTTTCAAAATTTCAACCAATTGATTGGTCGAAATAACAGGACGACTCTCGGGTTGACACATTTTTTAAATGTATTAAATATAGCCTATGCATTGTCCATGTTATCAAATGTGCTATTAGTAATAAGCATTATCACCTGTAGCCCAACTGATGGAGCATAGTGGCTATAAACAAATAGGCTGAAGCACGGGGTTGCCTATCGGCATTTACCCTATTGGGCTAATCATTAGCTAGATCCCAAATATTATCTTTTAACTAGTTAGCATCCCATTGCTGAATTTTGTATCCCCAAAAACTTGAATAAACACAGCGAATATGATGTACCCCCCCGAAACCATTTCATGTCACCATTTCACCCCCATCACTTTCCCTGGTTGCCACTACTCTTCCTCAACAAAAAATGTTATCCGTCTCATCACAATGGTCACTCCCCAAAAATATTTAGAGGAAGGGTTGTGTTTTACCCCAAGTTACTATACAATTGACCCGTGTTACATTTTTCCCCACTCTCCCCGATAAACTCACAGGGAATTGGAGTGGGAATGTGCTTAACCATGCCACTGCTAAAAACGATGGGTTTAAAATGGTGCAGTTCGCTAAGGAGTTGAGAAATAAATAAAGTATGAATGGAAAACTGGGATCCCCTATATTTAACAAAGGCCATTAAAACTGCTGTTTTCCCGGTGATTGCAAGAATTGTTATGCATTGACTGCTTATCAGAATTCATGTTTCCCTCCCTGGCACTCATAACTTGAATGCACCTTCAGAGGAATATCTCTCTCGCATAGAACACACAGCAACAAGCCAACTTGGTAAAGAGAAACTATTATATTATGGGGTTGTCATGCATTACTCGTGTTGCTTGCAGAGTAAATGTGCACTGTTCTAGAATCTTAAAAGTGTGCCTCGGCAGACATGTTCTTTTCAAGTTCCATATTTCTTTGCCGTGGCACAGCGCCACAGATAAATGACTGCAGCAAAAACACTGTGTCAGAGAAGTCTCACAAGCTCCCCTATGGCAGATACATGTAAGCAAGTGAATAGAGGAGGGCAGCCTTTCTGAAATAAATGGGCCACATTTGATTAACAAAGGAACTGTAATTTTCATGTTATACTATTACACTAACCTCTATCACGATAACGTGCTGGGTTGAGGTTGCACTCTCCTCATCAACAGTGGTTGGTTGGTCATTTCTCCATGTATTGTGTCCGGCTGGCTTCACAACCCTCCTGTGGCCTCCAGTGAGATGTCCTTCACCTGAGAGAGTGATTGGGGGAAAGAGGTGGTTCGGTTAGCTACTGTCAATGTTCAACGGTATATTGTACACAATTAATAATGTCTAGAATTGACAAGGATGTAAGGTAATACTTCTTGATATACTATTTATTGATTGATGTATTATGTTCCATGCATCACATTGTTTTCATTGGGTAAATCATATGAAGTGCAGAAAACAAGAATCTGGTTATAATATGAGTGTCTTTGGGCAAGACAACCAAATAATCAGGGGAGTTATTGCATACTATAAAAAGAACTGACCAACACCCAAGTTCCGTCAGCTGGACAGTTGTAAATCATGCAGCGCCTTGTGTCACCATGTAAGTGTCTTATATCGACTGAAAGCTTAAATTCTTGTTAATATAACTGCACTGTCCAATTTACAGTAGCTATATTACTGCAAAACAAATGCCATGCTATTATTTGAGGAAAGCTCCTAACAAAACAGTTTTTTTGCCGCGATAGGTTTGATAAATTCACCCCTGAAGGTGAAATGTGGACTTACATTCTGAAATTGTGCTCCGATTTATTATCCAAAGGGTCCCAGAGATAACATGAAGTGTTGTTTGTTAGATAAAAGCCTTGTTCATATCCTAAAAAGGTCCATATAGCATGCACAATCTATTTTGTATTTCCACTCGTTCAATTAGCAAAAAAAATTATCTGTGAAAATCTAACCCGAAACGTTGTTTCAACCAGTCAAATCATGTTCGTATGTATTCCTCAGAGATCCTAGAACGTAACGAGACTTCATTATATCATTTGGGGTGTTGTATATCCTATAGGACACCATATTTGGTGAGAGCAACCTCCTTCATGACACGCTACTGACGTGGGCGGACTTCACTTGAACAACTCTAATGTTGTCAAATAAGCACCAATCGGGGTCAAACAAAGCTAGCTAGATAGCTAATGAGCTGGGCTTTACGCAAAATGTATCTACTAACCTTGTACGACAGCATGCCTTTTCCTTTTGAACTAAAATTATACAAATATTCAGAGTTATGAAGTTATGAAAAAAGGTTGTTTTGCAAATGTAGACCTTATAATATGGCTACTAATACTGGAAAAGCTAAATCAAAGTCCAAGTATACAGATTTGACGATATTCTTGCAGAAAAATGTAATATGAATGCAAATGTGTCCTTCACGATTTGCCCAAATGTACCACACGAAATGTCATGTAGTTCGCTCATGCTTCAAATTATCCACACATACACTGCTGCCTTCTTGTGGGCACCATCGGAATTACAACCAGAGTAATGGCTGGAACAGGGCCCTTTCTGTTGCATTTCAAAGAACAGATCTATTGTGTTATATTCTCCTACATTCAATTCAAATTTTCCTCAAACTTCAAAGTGTTTCCTTTCAAATCGTACCAAGAATATGCATATCCTTGCCTCAGGGCCTGAGCTACAGGCACTTAGATTTGGGTATGTTATTTAGGCGTAAAATGAAAGGGGGCTATCCCTAAGACGTTTTAACCATCTATTCTACAGTATGTGTTTAACACATCTAAGGTCACACATGCGCAGAGGGGAATGGGGCGAAAGGCAGCGCAACCTCGGCCTTCTGCAAAATGTACCTCTTGCCATTCCTCTGTATCGGTCGAGGATCTTGACACTACTCGGACGAATGGTCCTCTCTGCGCGCTCCCGTGCCACCTTCAGATCCAGCAGCTGTAGTTTTCTCCGCAATGTCCTGTTTTCTTTCTGGCTTTGGGTTATTTCCAAACGAAATACTGCATAGTCGTCATCTACGAGTTTACAGATCTCTGCCACGGCTGCATTCGCTAGCACCTCCAAGACGGAGGCTATTTGAGTATGAAAAACAATACAGTTAGCCATTGTTAGCAGCTAGCTAGCCTTACCTAGAACATCTAGCAACAAAGTCCTGTCTCCAACGCGAAATAAACACTACCTGAGGTAAGTATGTAATGCTGTGCAGTTAAGCATATTTTGAGTTCAAAGGTGTTAATAAACGTCTAAGTAACAATACTAACAACGCTATGGTGATAATTGTTTTTGGTAACTGCTCACTTCCGTTTACACTGAAGAGAAAGGATCTTATTGGTTGGCGTCATAGCTCAAAGGCTGGTAACTGAAAAAGGTGTGCGCTTTGTTTTTTGAAATACGGTACTGCTTATTACGTTACATATCAAATCTCCTATTCATGATCACTATCTTTCAAGTTCAGAGCAGACTTGTTAAGAACGAACAGTGTGATAAAATATAATAATATGACTTTATTCCATCTACTCAGTAAGGTAAATATTTAAGTGCTTGTTCTAGTCTAGGCTTATTGTTTCAAATGATAAGTTAACAAAGGGTTTATGAGGGGTATGTGGTTAATTACCCTCTTAGACAAGACACTTCACATGATAACTATAAAATTTCCGGTAAAGAATTGTTCCCAAAAGTGCATACATTTACAATTTCTCCCCATTGTGGTCACTCCTATGTCTGGTAAGGTTACTCCGGAAGGAGAAGCTCTTGTAACACAGCTTGCAACTTTAAGGGCCTCTCCTTGGTGAGAACGGTCTGGTGTGCCTTCACATAGTTCGCATTTGTGACGCGCTGTACAGGTGGGGCAGGTGTTCGGCTTGTCCGCGTCCGTCCTAATACTCGGCCTCCCACGTTGTGACCGAGTGACATCAGAGAAGGTAGAAGCAGGAGCTAGCACCCTCAGGTGGAAAACCCCATTCACCAGGCATTAGACAGACTTCCTGTTCGACTTCCACCAGGCGGGTCTCCCACTACACTCTGTGAAGGCTGAAGCCCAGGCTGACCTGCTCTTCTCATCATGGATACTGTGGTGTTTGGAATCATAGGAACAGGAGGGTCTGTCTCTATCAGCCCCAGGTCCTGCTCCATCCCTGCAATGAGACTGTGAAGAAAAGGGTCTGGGCTGCAGACTGGATCCCTGACTGGAGCCTTTGTCTCTCTGATGACCACCAGGACTGAGGTTGTTCAATCCACCTGTCCACTGGTTGTGTTCTATGTAGTGGTTGTGGTGGAGTCTCTGTCCCTCGTGGTTGGGGCCTTTGTTCTGACTCGGGAAGGAAGAGCGACAGCTCCTGATCCATGATCCTGACCAGTCACTTCATAGGCCCAGTCGCCAGTAACACCGGATCGGCAGGTCTTCATTGACTACAGACTGCAAACAAAGATTGTAAATTAAGTTTTCTGCTTTTCAGTACAAACTCTTTCTTGCATACACAGAAACATGACATTCTAAAATCTGAACCACAGTCAAGCCCATCTTGAAAACTGAAGTACCTAACAATATGGAGCCATTAGAGTGTATTCTAAAATATATATTAATTTTTTTTTACAAAATAACCAAGTCAGTCAGCAGAGTCAATTTAGAATTTAATTTAAACAAAATAGCAATCACAAGTAGAATAACTTCACTATGGTAACACTACCTTTTATATAAATCTGGTACCATCACTTTGATAGAATACTTTGGAAAAGGTTCAACATTAGACATTCACTACTTCATGTCAAGTAAACATGAATTAAGATACTATCATTTCCTCATTATAAAACACCAGAATCAAACAGGACAAGGTTCACTTTACATCAGTGAAGCATTTTTACAGACACCATCACACCAACGATCACCATATCATCTACTCTGCCTCATCATACTCATTATTTCCCCAGGTCACCTCATCCAGTTCCCTACTACATCCAAAACGAACATAATTAACTGCAAACAAACGAACGAGTACTACATTACATGTCTATACATGGACCATGTGCATTTTCTGCTGGTGTATCCTGAGGTAGCTCCTCTCTGAGAACCTCTTCTCGCAGTGCGTACAGGCAAACGGCCTCTCTCCCGTGTGGACCTTCAGGTGCCTCTTCAGCTGGTGCTGGTGGGAGAACCTCTTCTCACACTGAGAGCAGCTGAAGGGTTTCTCCCCTGTGTGGACCCTCTGATGGCTCTTTAGGTGGCCAGCCCGGGCGAAGCGCATATAACACTGTGTACAGTTGAATGGTTTCTCCCCTGTGTGAGTCCTCTGGTGGATCTCCACCTGTTTGGGAAAACTGAAGGCTTTCCCACAGAATGAACATGGGAAGCGCTTCTCTTTGGCGCTGCCAGATTTACAGATTACGTCTCTACTACTGTCATTTGTCAATGGGATTGTGTAGCCATTTAGTGTTGAGTCACTGGCATTGTCTGAGGTCTGGTTTAACATTAGGAGAGTGTGAGGAGGATGAAGGCCAGGGAGTGTCTGTGTTGTCGCAGGGTCCATGTTCCAGTTGATAGATCCTATAGAAGGCAGGCTGAAGGCAGCACCTGTTAGGGGGTTAACCTGAGGTGCCATCAGTCTCTCTGAATCACCACTATAGGAGCAGGACGGAGCATCACCAGCAGAGTCTGTGTCTGTTCTCTCCAACCGCATACGGACACCTCCCCGTCCCTGCAGACCAAATCTACGCCTCGCCCTGGTCTCAGCCAGTCTGTTGTCATGGAGACTAAGTTTGGTTGTTGTTTTGTGTTCGACTGTCAGTTTCTGGTTGTGGTTAACGTTCCCCCGCTGAGAGTTGAGGATGCTGTCCCATCCACTGACCTCCATCATATCGCCTCTGGTCCTGTCCTGCTCAGTGATGTTGTCTCTTTGGCCTTTGGCTGCACCGGTCTGGGTCTGGGAATCCAAGATGGTTGCCCAGTCTCCTCTGTTAGCCTCCAGCCAACCACCTGCAGGAAGAGGTTACAGAATAGACTTCACAAACATGGCAGAGAATATTCTACATATGGATTTTTATTGTCAATTACCTGAGCATTTTCATACATTGTGTTTTTTTGTTGTATGTTAACAAATTTCATTTTATGAATGAAGAAAATTAAGGAAAAATAATAGCCAGGTGCATCACTATTTCCAGATCTATTAATGTATGTAGACTATTATTTCTCCCTTACCTTGCTCCCCCAACTTTAGTCCACTCAGCAGATCAATACGCTCTGGTTCGTCTTCTATTGTCTCTTCTTTGACAATCAGCAGATCAGGCTTCCCATCCTCCATGTCTACTGACTGTAAGAGATACAGAGTGAGAGGATGTTGGATCAAGAAATCTGAAACGAGCACCCTGCAATGGAGCATCTTCTGATTGGGCAACAAGGGATTGCTGGGAGTACTCTGCAAACGTGTTAGTTTATTTGATTACTTGACCTTCTTTAATGAATGGTTTTATAATTCAAAGGCATGGTACCACACTACCAGACAATATATCAAGACCTGTGCCCTTATACACAAAGAGTCTCAGAGTAGAAGTGGTGATCGAGGATCAGGTCCCGCACTTGTCTACATAGTCTTGTGATCTAAAATTACAAAACTGATCCGACTTCAGCACTCCTACTCTGAGAGGCTTAGTGGAATACGGCCCAAACTAATACCATTCAGACAGTAGTTCACAGTGGGCTCACCTCAGTGAGACTGTGTGTGGTCCTGTGCTGCTCAGCTGGTTCCTCTGTAGGTTCAGGAGGAGGTGTAGTCTTGTTGTCCTCCATGACCATGGTCCCCTCTGGGTTCCATAGACCCTCATCATACCCCTCCTCCTTCACCAGCAGCACCTCTGGACCCTCCTCCTCCTGGAAGAGACGGGTGATACAGATTACACAGACATACACTCCCTCAGGTACGTACACACACAGATAAAACACACTTCCAACATGGAGTGTTTACCCATTCCGACGACATTTGAGTCCTATACTGTAGTTACAGAATGACTTCATTGTTGTTAAACCCATCATGATGGACATACAGTGGGGCAAAAAAGTATTTAGTCAGCCACCAATTGTGCAAGTTATCCCACTTAAAAAGATGAGAGAGGCCTGTAATATTCATCATAGGTACACTTCAACTATGACAGACAAAATTACAAGAAAAAAAATCCAGAAAATCACATTGTGGGATTTTTTTATGAATTTATTTGCAAATTATGATGGAAAATAAGTATTTGGTCAATAACAAAAAAGTTTCAATACTTTGTTATATACCCTTTGTTGGCAATGACAGAGGTCAAACGTTTTCTGTAAGTCTTCACAAGGTTTTCACACACTGTTGCTGGTATTTTGGCCCATTCCTCCATGCAGATCTCCTCTAGAGCAGTGATGTTTTGGGGCTGTTGCTGGGCAACATGGACTTTCAACTCCCTCCAAAGATTTTCTATGGGGTTGAGATCTGGAGACTGGCTAGGCCACTCCAGGACCTTGAAATGCTTCTTATGAAGCCACCCCAGGCGGTGTGTTTGGGATCATTGTCATGCTGAAAGACCCAGCCACGTTTCATTTTCAATGCCCTTGCTGATGGAAGGATGTTTTCACTCAAAATCTCACGATACATGGCCCCATTCTTTCCTTTACACCGATCAGTCGTCCTGGTCCCTTTGCAGAAAAACAGCCCCAAAGCATGATGTTTCCACCCCCATGCTTCACAGTAGGTATGGTGTTCTTTGGATGCAACTCAGCATTCTTTGTCCTCCAAACACGACGTGTTGAGTTTTTACCAAAAAGTTATATTTTGGTTTAATCTGATCATACAACATTCTCCCAATCTTCTTCTGGATCATCCAAATGCTCTCTAGCAAACTTCAGACGGGCCTGGACATGTACTGGCTTAAGCAGGGGGACACGTCTGGCACTGCAGGATTTGAGTCCCTGGCGGCGTAGTGTGTTACTGATGGTAGGCTTTGTTACTTTGGTCCCAGCTCTCTGCAAGTCATTCACTAGGTCCACCCGTGTGGTTCTGGGATTTTTGCTCACCGTTCTTGTGATCATTTTGACCCCACGGGGTGAGATCTTGCGTGGAGCCCCAGATCGAGGGAGATTATCAGTGGTCTTGTATGTCTTCCATTTCCTAATAATTGCTCCCACAGTTGGTTTCTTCAAACCAAGCTGCTTACCTATTGCAGATTCAGTCTTCCCAGCCTGGTGCAGGTCTACAATTTTGTTTCTGGTGTCCTTTGACAGCTCTTTGTTCTTGGCCATAGTGGAGTTTGGAGTGTGACTGTTTGAGGTTGTGGACAGGTGTATTTTATACTGATAACAAGTTCAAACAGGTGCCATTAATACAGGTAACGAGTGGAGGACAGAGGAGACTCTCAAAGAAGAAGTTACAGGTCTGTGAGAGCCAGAAATCTTGCTTGTTTGTAGGTGACCAAATACTTATTTTCCACCATAATTTGCAAATTAATTAATTAAAAATCCTACAATGTGATTTTCTGGATTTTTCCCCCTCATTTTGTCTGTCATAGTTGAAGTGTACCTATGATGAAAATTACAGTCCTCTCTCCTTTTTAAGTGGGGGAACTTGCAATTGGTGGCTGACTAAATACTTTTTTGCCCCACTGTAAATATGATGTTGTGGGTAAATATGAGTCAGCTATGAAGTCAAGTCAACATCATACAAACCTGACTAAACTATATTGACGTGTTCGTTAGTATGTGTGTACACTACACAGTGCATTTGGAAAGTATCCAGATTTCTTGACTTTTTCCACATTTTGTTACGTTAGTTTTATTCTCAAATGTATTCAATTGTTTTTTTCCCTCAATCTCCACACAATACCCCATAATGACAAAGCAAAAACAGGTTTAGACATTTTTGCAAATGTATAAACAAATGTTTTACATAAGTATTCAGACCCTTTACTCAGTACTTTGTTGAAGCACCTTTGGTAGCAATTACAGCCTTGCGTCTTCTTGAGTATGACGCTACAAGCTTGGCGCACCTATACTTGGGGAGTTTCTTCTCTGCAGATCCTCTCAAGCTCTGTCAGGTTAGATGGGGAGCATCCCTGCACAGTTATTTTCAGGTCTCTCCAGAGATGTTCGATCGGCTTCAAGTCCGGGCTCTGGCTGGGCCACTCAAGGATATTCAGAGACTTGTCCCGAAGCCACTCCTGCGTTGTCTTGGCTGTGTGCTTAGGGTCATTGTCCTGTTGGAAGGTGAACCTTCGCCTCAGTCGGAGGTCCTGAGCGCTCTGGAACAGGTTTTCATCAAGGATCTCTGTGCTCCGTTCATCTTTCCCTCGATCCTGAATAGTCTCCCAGTCCCGGCTGCTGAAAAACATCCCCATGGCATGATGCTGCCACCAACATGCTTCACTGTAGGGATGGTGCCAGGTTTCCTCCAGATGTGACTCTTGGTTTCATCAGACCAGAGAATCTGGTTTCTCATGGTCTGAGAGTTAAACCGCACCTCTTAAATTAATCCTACCCCCCACCTAAAAATAAATACCAACAGACGCCTCACAAGTCCTCAACTGGCAGCTTCATTAAATAGTATCCGCAAAACACCAGTCTCAACGTCAACAATGAAGAGGTGACTCCGGGTTGCTGACCTTCTAGGCAAAGTTGCAAAGAAAAAGCCATATCTCAGACTGGACAATAAAAAGAAAAGATGGGCAAAAGAACACAGACACTGGACAGAGGAACTCTGCCTAGAAGGCTAGCACCGGGGCCTCCCACTCTTTCTATTCTGGTTAGCGCTAAGTTTGCACTGTTCTGTGAAGGGAGTAGAGACACTTTGCACTGTTCTGTGAAGGGAGTAGTACACAGCGTTGTGCGAGATCTTCAGTTTCTTGGCAATTTATCGCATGGAATAGCCTTCATTTCTCAGAACAAGAATAGACTGATGAGTTTCATCAGAAAGTAATTTGTTTCTGGCCATTTTGAGCCTGTAATCAAACCCATAAATACTGATGCTCCAGATAATCAACTAGTCTAAAGAAGGCCAGTTTTATTGCTTCTGGTCCTTCTGTAGCACAGTTGGTAGAGCATGGCGCTTGTAACGCCAGGGTAGTGGGTTCGATTCCCGGGACCACCCATACGTAGAATGTATGCACACATGACTAAGTCGCTTTGGATAAAAGCGTCTGCTAAATGGCATATATTATTATTATTATTATTATATCATTGGGGATCATTCAATATTCCCTTTCTTATGTTGTTCTGTGAAATCATCCCATGTGAAGAGTCAACTCACTTAAAGTTCAATTCGTAACTAAATTGTTTTTATTTCTATTGGAAGGATTTAATAATTTGCAATTATGTCTACTTATCACAAGGTAAAAGGATTATGTTTGTCTCCATATGATATGGTAAATTTATCCAATGCAAAAAAACAGCTACACTTAAATGGTGTTAATGTAAATTTGCATATATTTCCGTCAATTCCCATATATTTCTGTTAATTCCCAACAGGAATGTTTCCACCTCTGAATATTCCCCAAAATGTGCCACCCTAGCCAGGATCAAGGCAAAGATGACCAGAGCAGTACAGAGAGATCGAAACCCTGCTCCAGAGCGCTCAGGATCTCCGACTGTGGCAAAGGTTCACCTTCCAACAGGACAATGACCCTACGCACAAAGCCAATACAATGCAGGAGTGGCTTTGGGACAAGGGTCTGAATATTTATGTAAATGTGATATTTCAGTTTAGTATTTTTTATAAATTAGCAAACATTTCTAAAAACCTGTTATTGCTTTGTCATTCTGGGGTATTGTGTGTAGCTTGATGTGGGAAAACCTATTTAATCAATTTTAGAATAAGGCTGTAACCTAACAATGTGGAAAAAGTCAACGGGTTTGAATACTTTCCGAAGGCACTGTATATAGGATACATATGGTGCATAGGAAGTAATGACAAGAGAATCATTGAAGATGCACATGGGGTAATAATGGAAATTTTAAGTGTGTTTGGGGCTAGTACTAAGTGAATGTGGATGTGAAAGTTGTGTGATTGTAAAATATGACATTAAGCTGATTGAAATGTGGATAATAAATGGATTGAAATGTAGCTATAACGTACTGAGTCTGGGGACTAGCTCCAGTGTGACTTTGGAGTGAATGTGAGCAGAGTTTTCTAGTTCTGTGTTAGAGTTTTTCAATCTAGGGGTTCCATCCATCACCGCCCATCGTAGTCTGGGACTACAAGTGTATAGGAAGTAGTGGCAAGAGAACCATTGAAGATACATATGGTGCATAGGATGTAACAATAGAAAAGTCTAAGTGGTCTGAGAACCACTGATAATAGCACAAGGTCTTATTGTAGGAATTTATAATCGTTGAAGATGCACGTGTTGTGAATGTGAATACCTAAGTATAGTTGTATAAGGAAAATAATGAATACCCCAACCAGTTTTGTGTGAGCTGAATTTTCATATCTATAACGTTATCTAGGGGTTCGGTCCACCACTGCCCATCGATCTACAGTTAGTGAACACTGACAGGAGATGCCAATAAAATATTTGAGAGGGTAACAGCCCCCGGACACTGATTTCCTCGATATGAAAGATATGCGTACCTCTCGGGCTGCTGTGGTGTGGACATGAAAAACTAAAGATTTATAACTTTATATAGGGGTTCTGTATGGAGATAGAGTATTATTCCCGAATATGCTTTTAAATAGAACAGAGGGAATATGTAAACCCTTGTATGAATAGAACACTGGTGTAGGGGAGGAATTTGTGATGTAACACAAATGTATAATGGGTTACCAGAGATCTGACGAAGTAACAATAGAAAAAAATATATATACAACTTGCACACCCACACGTAGACGTATTCTGAGAAATGTTCAGTGGTCCCTTTATGGATCATTTGAGAAAGATAAGGTTAAAGCATTGTACGGGATTTGACTTACCCCTAACCAATAAAAATATAAACAGTTTTCTTCCACCCTGGTAATACATTTTGAAATAAACCCCATGCCCTGTTAAATAGAGCCAATGGTGTTAAACGGTTGAGTAGATGAATACAGAACATGCTAGGTAAAGACTTAACCTGTCTAGGAACGGGGTTCCACCTCGCCAACAGCCAATGAAATTGCAGGGCGCCAAATTCAATCAACAGAAATCTCATAATTCAAATTTCTCAATCATACAAGAATTAGACACCATTTTAAAGATAAAATTCTCGTTAATCCAACCGCAGTGTCCGATTTAAAAAAAGCTTTTTCGGCGAAAGCATACCATATCATTATATTAGGTCAGCAACTAGTCACAGAAAGCCTACAGCGATTTTCCAACCAAAGAGAGGAGTCACAAAAAACAGAAATAGAGAAAATTAATCACTAACCTTTGATATTCTTCATCAGATGACACTCCCGGGACAACATGTTACACAATACATGTATGTTTTGTTCGATCAAGTTCATATATATATCCAAAAACCTCAGTTTACATTTGACTTTGCCTCAAAAACATCCCGTGAATTTGCACAGAGCCACATCAATTTACAGAAATACTCATAATAAACATTGATAAAAGATACAAGTGTTATTCACAGAATTAAAGATATACACTGCTCAAAAAAATAAAGGGAACACTTAAACAAAACAATGTAACTCCAAGTCAATCACACTTCTGTGAAATCAAACTGTCCACTTAGGAAGCAACACTGATTGACAATACATTTCACATGCTGTTGTGCAAATGGAATAGACAACAGGTGGAAATTATAGGCAATTAGCAAGACACCCCCAATAAAGGAGTGGTTCTGCAGGTGGTGACCACAGACCACTTCTCAGTTCCTATGCTACCTGGCTGATGTTTTGGTCACTTTTGAATTCTGGCGGTGCTTTCACTCTAGTGGTAGCATGAGACGGAGTCTACAACCCACACAAGTGGCTCAGGTAGTGCAGCTCATCCAGGATGGCACATCAATGTGAGATGTGTCAAGAAAGTTTGCTGTGTCTGTCAGCGTAGTGGTGTCCAGAGCATGGAGGCGCTACCAGGAGACAGGCCAGTACATCAGGAGACGTGGAGGAGGCCGTAGGAGGGCAACAACCCAGCAGCAGGACCGCTACCTCCGCCTTTGTGCAAGGAGGAGCACAGCCAGAGCCCTGCAAAATGACTTCCAGCAGGCCAAAAATGTGTATGTGTCTGCTCAAACGGTCAGAAACAGACTCCATGAGGGTGGTATGAGGGCCCGATGTCCACAGGTGGGGTTGTGCTTACAGCCCAACACCATGCAGGTCGTTTGGCATTTGCCAGAGAACACCAAGATTGGCAAATTCGCCACTGGCGCCTGTGCTCTTCACAGATGAAAGCAGGTTCACACTGAGAACATGTGACAGACGTGACAGAGTCTGGAGACGCCGTGGAGAACGTTCTGCTGCCTGCAACATCCTCCAGCATGACCGGTTTGGCGGTGGGTCAGTCATGGTGTGGGGTGGCATTTCTTTGGGGGGCCGCACAACCCTGCATGTGCTCGCCAGAGGTAGCTTGACTGCCATTAGGTACCGGGATGAGATCCTCACATCCCTTGTGAGACCATATGCTGGTGCGGTTGGCCCTGGGTTCCTCCTAATGCAAGTCAATGCTAGATCTCATGTGGCTGGAGTGTGTCAGCAGTTCCTGCAAGAGGAAGGCATTGATGCTATGAACTGGCCCGCCTGTTCCCCAGACCTGAATCCAATTGAGCACATCTGGGACATCATGTCTCGCTCCATCCATCAATGCCACGTTGCACCACAGACTGTCCAGGAGTTGGCGGATGCTTTAGTCCAGGTCTGGGAGGAGATCCCTCAGGAGACCATCCGCCACCTCATCAGGAGCATGCCCAGGCATTGTAGGGAGGTCATACAGGCACGTGGAGGCCACACACACTACTGAGCCTCATTTTGACTTGTTTTAAGGACATTACATCAAAGTTGGATCAGCCTGTAGTGTGGTTTTCCACTTTAATTTTGAGTGTCACTCCAAATCCAGACCTCCATGGGTTGTTAAATTTGATCTCCATTGATAATTTTTGTGTGATTTTGTTGTCAGCACATTCAACTATGTAAAGAAAAAAGTATTTAATAATGTTTCATTCATTCAGATCTAGGATGTGTTATTTTAGTGTTCCCTTTATTTTTTTTAGCAGTGTACTTCTCTTTAATGCAACCGCTGTGTCAGATTACCCCCAAAAATACGGAAAAAGCAAACCATGTAATAATCTGAGCACGGCGCTCAGAGACCAACACAACCCAAAAGATATCCGCCATGTTGGAGTCAACAGAAGTCAGAAATAGCATTATAAATATTCACTTACCTTTGATGATCTTCATCAGAATGCACTCCCAGGAATCCCAGTTCCACAATAAATGTTTGATTTGTTCCATAAAGTCCATCATTTATGTCCAAATAACTCATTTTGGTTCGCGCGTTCAGTACACAATCTAAACTCACGACACGCGGGCAGGTTCAGGCAAAAGTTCAGACGAAAAGTCATATTACAGTTTGTGGAAACATGTCAAACGAAGTATAAAATCAATCTTTAGGATGTTTTTAACATAAATCTTCAATAATGTTCCAACCGGAAAATTCCTTTTTCTGTAGAAAAGCAATGGAACTCTCACATAAACGCGAATCACGAGCCCATGGCACTCTGCCAGACACCTGGCTCAATCCCCTCTCATTCCCCGCTCTTTCACAGTAGAAGCCTCAAACAAGGTTTTAAAGACTGTTGACATCTAGTGGAAGCCGTATGAAGTGCAAAATGACCCCATAGACACTGTATATTCGATAGGCCAAGAGTAGAAAAACTACAAACCTCAGATTTCCCACTTCCTGGTTGGATTTTTCTCAGGTTTTTGCCTGTCATATGAGTTCTGTTATACTCACATACATCATTCAAACAATTTTAGAAACTTCCAAGTGTTTTCTATCAAAATATAATAATAATGTGCATATATTAGCAACTGGGACTGTAGTAGGCAGTTTACTCTGGGCACGCTTTTCATCTAAACCTGAAAATGCTGCCCACTGCTCACTGAAAAAAAACCTGTCTGTAAGGGACACAGTGGGAAAATCTGGGAATAATTGAAATTACACGTTTATGACAATTTCCAATTATTATTCTATAGTTTGGGTAGCACCGGTGAATAAAGTAAGAAGGTAATAATTTAAAACAGCCTGTTTCCATTACGTGGAACTGTGTCCAGAATTTAAGTAGATCCAAGTAAATGTTTTTAGTCACGAATATTGAGCTGATAAGCCAGCACCAACTTTTTAAGGTCCTAGTAGATTTGTTAAACAACAGGTTCCTTATTTTGACTATTTTATGTCCCAGGGACAGTTTGTACAGAACTGTATGTCAACGCAACAGGTCAAAATGACAATGGTTACAAGAGACAGGCTCTGGGATTTTTAACTTTAGAAGAGGCCCATTCAGCTTGACTGCGAGCTAAGGCCTGGCCATTTTGTTTGTTTTTACCCTACAAGTTTTACCACACACAAGCCAGCACCCACACAACCCACTTGTTAATTAATATTTGTTAGTGGTTTGTACTCTGATTTATTGTGTGGGGTCTTTTTATTTTAGTTTTAGTGGTTTTTCGCGGGTTAGAAATTATGCAGCTTAAAGGGTACACAAATAAACATTTTGGAAGTTAAACTTTTCATAGTTCTGGTTGCACACTTAAATGATCTTGATATGAAATGTACTGAAAAACTAAACCTGGTACACAGAATGTTTGAAATATCTTTATCTTTAAATAATGTCTGAGGTACAGGAGAAACAAACACTCACTTAATGGGTTTGAATGACCTCTGACCTCACTTTCTGGTGAAGCCTGATCACCCTCACTAGAACGACTGGAGACATTGGGTGACATTTAAATGTACTATGGAAATAATAATAATAATTAAGAGGAAGTTTTATAATTTATCATCAACAGTCCTGTGTGTGATTCAGAACACAAGAAGGAGAGAGAGAGTGTGCTGCCCCTGAATGAGGGACATCTGTCTCTAGTCTATTTTTAATTAAGTTAAGATGGAGTCATCAAGGGAAAAGGCAGTGTTGTTTTTTTTGGACGCATGAATCACGATGTGAGTCGTGTCCAAAGGGGGAATTACCAGTCCCCTGTGGCCCTTTGGTAAATATGCAAATAGATTTTCTTCACATGCCTGGTTGTAAAAGGAAAAAATGTGTTGGTAATGGTTGACAGTTACCCAAATGGATTGAAGTTTTCCCCACATCAAGTGATATGTATATTGCTGTTGTTTTTGTTTTCTTTGTTTTTTGTCTTGCTTCAATAACAAATTTCACCAGATTGGGTCTGCTGGATGGTCGGGATTTCTGCCTAAGGATTAGCCCTCAACTCCCTGATCCTGTAACTCTGTAGTGAGATCGCCAAGATAAGGGAGTATAAACCAATTTGAAAAAAAAAAGTAAAACGGTGTTATTTTCTTTGACATTTGACACTCAATTCATATTTGGTAGCATTGCCTTTAAATTGCTTAACTTGGGTCAAACGTTTTGGGTAGCCTTCCACAAGCTTCCCACAATAAATTGGGTGAATTGTGGCCCATTCCTCCTGACAGAGCTGGTGTAACTGAGTTAGGTTTGTTGGCCTCCTTGCTCACACATGCTTTTTCAATTCTGCCCACAGATTTTCTATAGGATTGAAGTCAGGGCTTTGTGAGGGCCACTCCAATACCTTGACTTTGTTGTCCTTAAGGCATTTTGCCACAACTTTGGAAGTATGCTTGGGGTCATTGTTCATTTGGAAGATCCATTTGTGACCCAGCTTTAACTTCCTGACTGATGTCTTGAGATGTTGCTTCAATATATCCACATAATATTCCTTCCTCATAATGCCATCTATTTTGTGAAGTGCGCAAGTCCCTCCTGCAGCATAGCACCCCCACAAAATGATGCTGCTACCCCCGTGCTTCACGGTTGGGATGGTGTTCTTCAGCTTGCAAGCATCCCCCTTTTTCCTCCAAACATAACGATGGCCGTTATGGCCAAACAGTTCTATTTTTGTTTTATCAGACCAAAGGACATTTCTCCAAAAAGTACGATCTTTGTCCCCATGTTCAGTTGCAAACCGTAGTCTGGCTTTTTTATGGTGGTTTTGGAGCAGTGGCTTCTTCCTTGCTGAGTGGCCATTCAGGCTATGTCGATATAGGACTCGTTTTACTGTGGATATAGATACTTTTGTACCTGTTTCCTGCAGCATCTTCACAAGGTCCTTTGCTGCTGTTCTGGGATTGATTTGCACTTTTCGCACCAAATTACGTAAATCTCTAGGAGACAGAACACGTCTCCTTCCTGAGCGGTATGACGGATGCGTGGTCCCATGGTGTTTATACTTGCGTACTATTGCTTGTACAGATGAACGTGGTACCTTCAGGCGTTTGGAAATTGCTCCCAAGGATGAACCAGAATTGTGGAGGTTTACAATTTATTTTCTGAGGTTTTGGCTAATTTCTTTTGATTTTTCATTGATGTCAAACAAATAGGCACTGAGTTTGAAGGTAGGCCTTGAAATACATCCACAGGTACACCTCCAATTGACTCAAATGATGTCAATTAGTCTATTAGATGCTTCTAAAGCATGACATAATTTTCTGAAAATTTCCAATCCGTTTAAAGGCACAGTCAACTTAGTGTATGTAAATTTCTGACCCACTGGAATTATGATACAGTGAATTAAAAGTGAAATAATCCGTCTGTAAACTATTGTTGGAAAAATGACTTGTGTCATGCACAAAGTAGATGTCCTAACCGACTTGCCAAAACTATAGTTTGCTGACAAGAAATGTGTGAAGTTTTAATGACTCCAACCTAAGTGTAAGTAAACTTCTGACTTCAACTGTATGAAGCGAAGGTTAAGTTAAAACATTCTACTGCAATGGTTTTAAAAGTACAACCCAGAAAGAAGGGTTTGAAATGATAAAGTGTCTGGTTTAATGTGTTGATTTCCCTTACTTTATTATAAATATGATATAGAAGCTCAAATCTAATGCTTACCTTAAAATGTAACGATTATTGTCCCACAAGTGATAATGTGATAGACATTTTTAAGTGTGTGCTTTTCTAATAACCAATTTCTTGGTTCATGCAAGTGACTGGTTGAACGAATCCCCACTATCAGTATCTGAATTTGGCAGTACCCCCAGAACCTTGTTTAGAGAAAGGGATCTCTCAGTTTCAACGTTTCAGCTTAGAGAGAAGAAGTCTCATGAGGTATTGGTCTGTCACATGCATGAAAATAAACAATGATTCATTTAAGATTGACTTTGAGTCTCCCTGTGTAAAAGTTTCTACGAAGGCGTCACTGTCTGTCACCTCAAATCTTTCTCTCGACCTGTGTGCACCTACGTTGTAAACTTTCATTCATAGGCTAGGTTATAGCAACCTCATGATGGGTATAGAGTAACACGTTGTAGCCTAAACCTATCGATGTTACATTGAACTGGGTGAATGGAATATGTATGACTGTCATCCAATATGCTGTAATATAAATAAGGCCATGCTCGTAAAAAAATATAATTGACCTCCCTCATCTTAAACGACATTGACCGCCACTGGTATTCATAGCATTCTTACGGCTTTCTACAGCATTGTGACCTGCCGAGGTCTAAGCAGCGTGCTTTGGCTCCGAGCCTCATGAGTTCTCGCCCAGTGCTGGGTGATCTAGTGGCAAGCCTGAGCCTACAAGTGAATTGCATTTATTTCAATGTTTTCATGAAGTAAAACAAATAGTCTGATAATTGACTATCCAGAGAAAAGTGTCTCAGCTCATCAAAATCATCTTGGGATAGGCTCAAACATCTTGACAGCTTTACAAAATGAACTATTAAGTCCACACAATACACACCAAAGACAACTAAATTGACAAATTATACACAGCCTAACTATAAAACGTAGGCGAGCATCCACACTGGAGGAATATGTATCGTTCTACAGTAGGTTCTACATGTCAATCAACTGATTGCCCAAATCAGCTCATCAACTCAGCCAGGGACACAAAATGCAGCCTATTATCTGTTTTCACACCTTTCATAATGTGACAATGGATAGGCTAAAAGCCTATTTATGCTCGATCTGAAAATGTGGTCGGAGGCTCCGTATGGAAGATGTGAAGCAATTGCGGCGCCTACGGAAGCATGCAGAGGCCAAATTGAGCTCTGTACCGCATCGCCTTGCGCCTCCCAAATTTTGTAATAATGCAGAGGTCTCCGTATATCTCCGCATTGACATGATTGGCTGACGGTAGGTGGGCGGCAGAAGGTCCTGTATAAACACAAACTCACTTCCTTGACAAGTTCCTTCATAACAGCTCTGCTCCGCGAAGCACAAAAAGTATGAATTCCCTGACTTCTGCAGAGGCCGTATCACCGTAAATGCTACATGGCCAATGCAGATGTCGGATTGACCATGCGGCGCCTTTTATACGGGTAGCCTACAGAATTGAGACGATTGGAATATAATCAAATGGCATATTGTAACCAGCGTCTGTCCTCGGTCCAACAGTTGAATAAAAAAAGTATACATTTCCTTTACTACCCAGTGTTAAAACTAACAAATTCCTAGGTGTTTTCATTGACGAAAAAATTAACTGGGCAAATCCCACTTAATTTGTCTGCAATAAAATTGCAAGAGATATTGGTGTCATCAGACGAATTCAAAATCTCATCTCAAGTAAAATAATATTAAATCTGTAATACACCTTAATGCATCCTTAAGTTGCAATATAGTCTAGGCCCCTCAAACTCAACTCTGGAGCCAGTTGTGCTGTATTTCTTTCTCCCTTGTTCCCCTCTACTCACGGACAGATTTAGACCTGGAACAACAGGTGGGTGCAATTAATTATCAGGTAGAACAGAAAATCAGCAGGCTCTGGACCTCGTAGGGTAAGAGTTGAATTGCCCTGGTCTAGGCCAATACTTACAAAAGTAACCTTAACATATTAAGTCTCCGAAAACGTTTTGTGATGCCTGCAACTCATTTCAGACAGTCGTGCCAGTTCCTCTCCACTTTTCCATTGCTTTCAAGTTCTTAATATTCATGACATCAACCAACTTAAAATCTGTATGCATTTAAAAAAAATTAAATAAAAATGTACTCCCTGTTTCTTTTTAACTAAAAAAAAATACGTACTCCCTGTTTCTTTTCAATCACTATTCACATTTAATACTCAGGTCCACCACTACTCCACAAGAACTGGCACAAACTAGGCCAATTTGTAATCTCCTACAGAGGTCCATTTTTTAGAACAGTCTTCCGGAACACCTCAAGCACTTATTTTTAGGCTTATATATATCACACAATATCTGGATGCAATATTCTACCCACAAATATTCAACACTGAAATCTGTTTCTATCATTATTCTAAATGCATCTGTGGATCTTTTCTGCTGATAACACGGAAAATGAATCTATGTTTTTAATGCTGGGTTTGACCTAAACGGCAGACGCTATAGAATGGAATGGTTATTTTCTATGTTACATAGTGGAATGGTGTTTCTGCTGGTGTATGCTGAGGTTGCTCTTCTCTGAGAACCTTTTCTTGCAGTGCGTACAGGCAAATGGCCTCTCTCCAGTGTGGACCTTCAGGTGCATCTTCAGCTGGTCCTGGCGGGAGAACCTCTTCTCACACTGTTGGCAGCTGTAGGGTTTCTCCCCTGTGTGGACCCTCTGGTGCCTCTTCAGGTGACAAGCCTGGGAAAAGCACATATGACACTGGGTACAGCTGAAGGGTTTCTCCCCTGTGTGGACCCTCTGGTGGATCGCCACCTTCTGGGGGCAGCGGAAGCCTTTGTTACAGAACATGCAGAGGAACCGTTTCTCTTTACTATTGCCTGATATTGCTCCCCCTCCACGAGCCATGGCCCTTTGGTCCTTCGAGTTCAATACCTGATTGAAAAGGATGTTGCCGTGTGAATCGGAAGGCCCCATTGTCGTGGACACTGGGTCGCGATCCCTGAACGCGTGTAAAGGGGAGTGGGTGACAACATTTATATTTGTGTCTAAGCTTTCTCTGTAATCTAAGAAATCTCTGCCCTGTGAGTGTCCGTCTCCTAGGTGACTATCTGCATTCCATGTGGGAGGAGCGTCGCCCTCCACTTTCACCTCGTCTACCACTACAACCTCCCGTTTCTTATCTAGGCACCCTTCAGAGTATACACTACTACTGTACTGGTTACAGTCTCCTCTAAACAGATGAGTCTGTGTCTCTAAACTCAAGGATATGTTGCCAGGGTCCATCTCTGTAGCGTAAGAACAAGACAGATCATCAACACCAGTGTCTAACGCGTCACCATCTCCACAGGAAAGAACCGTTCTCTGGTGAAATACCGGTAAGTACTCTGAGCTGGAAGCAGGAGGACAGCCCAGTGGCCCCAGCGTCTCGGAGTCTGATCTGTGGTCAGATTCTGTGGGTAAGAGCCTGTGTGTTACAGTTAAAGTCTTGGTGTCTGTCTCTGACTTGAGGACGTTGTTCGGCATTCCACTGACCTCCGTGATGCTGTGTCGTGTCCTGGGCTGAGGTGAGGCGGCGGGGTCCTCCCTGGATACAGGGGGCGCTCCAGTCAATCCAATCTGGACGTCTCTTCTGTGTCTTGTGTCCTCCCTTTCAGTTCTCTCCTGCTTGACCCCAGGACCTGAAACCTCTGTATCTGCAGACTGACACAAAAAGAGTGGAGGTTAATGGTACATGAGTGGAATTGGAAAACAATGTCTTAGGGAAGTCTCACAAGCTCCCCTATTGCAGATAAATAAGGATGTACAGTACCAGCCAAAAGTTTGGACACACCTACTCATTCAAGGGTTTTTCTTTATTTTTACTATTTTATACATTGTAGAATAATAGTGAAGTCACCAAAACTATGAAATAAATATGGAATCATGTAGTAACCAAAAAGTGTTAAATTAAAATATATTTTATATTTGAGAGTCTTCAAAGTAGCCTTGATGACAGCTTTGCACAAGCTTGGCATTCTCTCAACCAGCTTCATGAGGTAGTCACCTAGAATACAATTCAATTAACATGTGTGCCTTGTTAAAAGTTAATTTGTGGAATTTCTTTCCTTAATGCGTTTGAGCCAATCAGTTGTGTTGTGACAAGGTAGGGGGTATACAGAAGATAGATTATGGCAAGAACAGCTCAAATAAGCAAAGAGAAACTTAAGTCAGTCAATACGGAACATTTCAAGAGCTTTTAAAGTTCCTTAAAGTGCAGTTGATGAAATGATGAAATTGGCTTTCATGAGGACCGCCACAGAATAGGAAGACAGAGTTACCTTTGCTGCAGAGGATAAGTTCAGATATTGCAGCCCAAATAAATGCTTCACAGAGTTTAAGTAACAGACATCTCAACATCAACTGTTCAGAGGAGACTGCGTGAATTTGCATTTTTCCTTTATTTAACTAGGCATGTCGGTTAAGAACAAATTCTTATTTTCAATGACAGCCTAGGGTAAACTGCCTTGTTCAGGGGCTGAACGACAGATTTTGTACCTTGTCAGCTCGGGGATTCGATCTTGCAACCTTCCGGTTACTAGTCCAACGCTCTAACCACTAGGCTACCTGCCGCCCCATGAATCAGGCCTTCATGGTCGAATTGCTGCAAAGAAACCACAATTAAAGGACCAACAAGAAGAAGAGACTTGCTTGGGCCAAGAAACACAGGAAATGGACATTAGACTGGTGGAAATCTGTCCTTTGGTCTGATGAGTCCAAATTTTTGATTTTTGGTTCCAACTGCCTTATCTTTGTGGGACGCAGAGTAGGTGAACGGATGATCTCCGCATGTGTGGTTCCCACCGTGAAGCATGGAGGAGGTGTGATGTTTGGGGGTGCTTTGCTGGTGACACTCCGTGATTTATTTAGAATTCAAGGCACACTTAACCAGCATGGCTACCACAGCATTCTGCAGCGAATTGCCATCCCATCTGGTTTGCGTTTAGTGGGACAATGACCCAACACACCTCCAGGCTGAGTAAGGGCTATTTGAACAAGAAGGAGAGAGATTGAGTGCTACATCAGACAACCTGGCCTCCACAATCACCTGACCTCAACCCAATTGAGATGGTATGGGATGAGTTGGACTACAGAGTAAAGGAAAAGCATCCAACAAGTGTTCAGCATATGTGGGAACTCCTTCAAAACTGTTGGAAAAGCATTCTAGCTGAAGCTGGTTGAGAGAATGCCAAGCGTCTGCAAAGCTGTCATCAAGGCAAAGGTTGGCAACTTTGAAGAATCTCAAATATAAAATATATCTTGATTTGTTTAACACTTTTTTGGTTACTACGCGATTCCATATGTGTTATTTTATAGTTTGATGTCTTCACTATTATTCTACAATGTATAAAATAGTAAAAATAAAGAAAACCCCTTGAATGAGTAGGTGTGTCCAAACTTTTGACTTAATTTAATTTTACCTTTATTTAACAAGGCAAGTCAGTTAAGAACAAATTCTTATTTTCAATGACTGCCTAGGAACAGTGGGTTAACTGCCTGTTCAGGGGCAGAACGACAGATTTGTACCTTGTCAGCTCGGTTACTAGTCCAACGCTCTAACCACTAGGCTACCCTGTACTGTATGTAATACTATTACACAAACCTCTATCACGATAACATGCTGGGTTGAGGTTCCACTCCCCTCAACAGTGATTGGTTGGTCATCTCTCCATGTATTTTGTCCTGTTGGCTTCACAAAGCTCCTGTGGCCTCCAGTGAGATGTCCTTCACCGGAGATTAATTGGGGGAAAAAGGTGGTTCGATTAGCTACTGTCAATGCTCAATGGTATATTGTACACTATTGACAATGTCTAGAATTGGCAAGGATATTAGGTAACACCTCATAACTTATTGATATACTATTTATAGGTTGATTGCATGAAACATAATCATCATATTGTTTTCATTGAGTAAACAATAGGAAATGCAGTAAATCAAGAATCTGGTATGAATATGATAGTGTCTTTGCACTAGATAAGTAATCATAGGAATTATTGCATACTATTCAAAAACTGACCATCGGCCAATTCTGGGTAACACATGTAAAAAAACACGTGCAAGACAGGCACAAAGCTATATATGAACGGCAACAAACTGCGCAGCCTCGGCCTTCCGGGGAAATATTGTGTCTTTGTGCAAGACAGCTAAGTAAGTAATCAGGGGAAGTATTGCATACTATCCAAAAACTGACAAAGACAAAATTCTGGGTAATACATCTGAACACATGCGCAGACGGGAACCGGGCGACAGCCACGGTCTTGTGCAAAATGTACCTCTGGGCATTCCTCTGTATCGGTCAACGATCTTGACACTACTGGGACGACTGGCGAGGACGCGCTCTCGCATTGTCCTCTCTGCGCGCTCCCGTGTCACCTTCTGTTCCAATAGCTGTAATTTCCTCCGCAATGTCCTGTTTTCTTTCTGGCTTTGAGTTATTTCCAAACGAAACACTGCATAGTCGTCGTCTACGAGTTTACATATGTCTGCCACGGCTGTATTCGCTAGCACCTCCATAATGGAGGCTATTTGAGAGTGAAAAGCCATACAGTTAGCCATTGTTAGCAGCTAGCTAGCGTTACCTAGATACAATCTATCAAACAAATCCTGTATGCAATGCGAATTAAACACTACCGTTGGTAAGTATATGATGCTGTGCCGTTAAATGAGTCATATTTTGAGTTCCGGGGTGTTCATAAACGTCTAAATGACAATAAAAACGCTAATGTGGAAATTGTTCTTCGTCACTGTTCACTTCCGTTTCTTCAGTTTCACAGTTTCTAATACCATAGAGGAAGAGCCAGGCCCAACTCGGCAGAAAGTCTGTCTCCTTCCAGCAGGTGGCGTTTTTTCGTTGTTTCGCCAATCAAGCAAGGAGTGGTGAGATATGGTCAATGAGAGTCGAATTTGGTCAATAAAATGTTATGACTATGTTGGTTTATTTGATCGCATATAAGTTTCGTAATGCTTAAGTTGTTACGAATGTACTGATATAAGTAGGACACGTGACGTGCCGGCAATTCGGAGAAAAAACACTTTATATCAAATCAAATTGTATTGGTCACATACACATGGTTAGCAGATGTTATTGTGAGTGTAGCTAAATGCTTGTGCTTCTAGTTCCGACAGTGCAGCAATGTCTAACAAGTAATATCTAACAATTCCACAACAAATACCTAATACACACGAATCTAAGTAAAGGAAAATATGTTTTGTATGTTTAAATTGAACATTTATTTAACTAGGTAAGACAGTTAAGAACAAATTCTTATTTACAATGACAGCCTACCAAAAAGCCTCATGCGGGGGCTGGGATAACATTCTTATTATAAAATGCAAATAGGACAAAACACACATGACAAAAGAGACAACACTACATAAAGATAGCCCTAAGACAACAACATAGCAAGGCAGCAACACAACATGACAACAACATGGTACAAACATTATTGGCCACAGACAACAGCACAAAGTGCAAGAAGGTAGAGACAACGATACATCACACAAAGCAGCCACAACTGTCGGTAAGAGTGTCCATGAAGAGATGGAGATAAAACTGCCCAGTTTATAAATATATGGATGAGCAAAGTCAGAGCGGCATGGGCTAAGATGCAATAGATAGAAAACAGTATATACATATGAGATGAGTAATACACAATATGTACATATTATTAAAGTGACTAGTGTTCCATTTATTAAAGTGGCCAATGATTTCAAGTCTTGTGTATCCAGCAGCCTCTCTGTGTTAGTGATGGCTGTTTAACAGTCTGATAGTCTTGAGATAGAAGCTGTTTTTCAGTCTCTTGGTCTCAGCTTTGATGCACCTGTACTGTACTCGTCTTCTGAATGGTAGTGGGGTGAACAGGCAGTGGCTCGGGTGGTTGTTATCCTTGATCTTTTTGCCCTTCCTGTGACATTGGGTGCTGTAGGTGTCTTGGAGGGCAGGTAGTTTCCCCCTTTGATGCGTTGTGCAGACCCCCCTCACCCTCTGTAGAGCCCTGCGGTTGTGGGCGGTGCAGTTGCTGTACCAGGCAGTGATAAAGCCAGACAGGATGCTCTCAATTTTGCATCTGTAAAAGTTTGTGAGGGTTTTAGGTGACAAGCCAAATTTCTTAAGCCTCCTGAGAGGCGGTGTTGCACCTTCTTCGCCACACTGTCTGTGTGGGTGGACCATTTCAGTTTGTCAGTTATATGTACGCAGAGGAACTTTCCATCTTCTCCACTACTGTCCCATCAATGTGGATAGGGGGGTGCTTCCTCTGCTGTTTCCTGAAGTCCACGATCATCTCCTTTGTTTTCTTGACGTTAAGTGAGAGGTTGTTTTCTTGACACCACATTCCAAGAGCCCTCACCTCCTCCCTGTAGGCTGTCTCGTCGTTGTTGGTAATCAAGCCTACTACTGTTGTGTCATCTGCAAACTTGATGATTGAGTTGGGAGGCGTGCATGACCACGCAGTCATGGGTGAACAGGGAGTACAGGAGGGGGCTGGACTTGCCTAGGTAAATAAAGGTTAAATAAATCTGTAGACACATACATCTCGTGTTTGAGCCGTTGAATTGACTCTACTTTGTCTCTATACTGACATTTTTCTTGTTTGATTTCCTTGCGGAGGCTATGACTACTGTTTATTTTCTGCCATTCCCAGTTGCCTTGCCCTGGTTAAATGCGGTGGTACTCTCTTTCAGCTTCGTGCGAATGCTACCATCTATCCAGTTTCTGGTTAGGGTATATTTTAATAGTCACAGTGGGTACAACATCTCCTATACACTTCCTTATAATCTCACTCACCGAATCATAGTATACGTCTATATTAGAGTTGTCCCGAGATAGCTATGCATATTCATGGAATGAGGCTAGTAGCATAGCATCTCACTCCATTGAATGCAATCCTAATTTAATATTTTTTTTTAAAGATTACAATTAGGGATGCACTGATGACATTTTTGGCCGATACCGATATCCAATATTTGCCTTGCTCCAAAAAAACGATACCGATAACTGATAAACATTTTTAGCTACCTTTTATGCATTCTAGTACTGTTAAACAGTTGAAACACACACACTGACCAAATAGTTATTTTTTTGGCATTTACATGTCCCCATTACCAGTAAAACATAATCAAAACCTATTTCTTTCACTTACTTGCTGTGCTGTTTTGTTGTTCATTTGTTCAGTCTCAACCAGGATTTCATCATACATGTCAAGCTGTTTCAGCTCTGTCTGTCCGTGGCCTCTCTTCCTCGTTAACCTGACGATCTGTGTTGGCATTTCTGTTGAGCAGGTGTTTCAATGCCATGACAGGGTATCACGTCTGCTGCAGATGCAGTTGGGCTTATTTCTCGAGTCAGTTGTTCGAATGGAGCTCAGAGTGTTCATGTTTCCAAGTTTCAAACATGTTCTCAAATGCCATTGAAATGGCAGCAGCAGTATGAGAACCAGCACATTCTTGAGCATGCAATACGGCTTTCCTCTGTGCTGTTAGACTCATAATGCGGCTGACATCGCTGGTCCAAATGTCAGTCGTGAAGCTAATAGCAGTGCAAGTAGCTCATGGAGATGAGTTTCAACAATACTGTGTTACTCCGCTAGGGCAACATCTGAAAAATAACGCCTACTTGGTGGTGCGTCCCGGTGCTCGACCAGTCTGCGAAAGTCAACATCATCCACGATAGAGAATGGTTGATTGTCAAGGGCAATGAATTCCATTATCTTGGCGTTATTGGATTTCACCTTTGAGTGGTCTCGCTGAAATGTTCTTACTCTTTCAAATGACTGCTCATCTTGTTGACTGCTCGATCCACACAGCAGACATTGTGGGCTAGGTTAGGAATGCTGTGTTGCGCTATATTTTACATCATCTACCTATGTTATATAAGTATGCACGTCAGTTTTGACATCGGTTTTGCACATCGGCTTTAAACTAGACATCGGGCCAATGACGATGTTGGCATTTTTAGCTAATAGAGGCCGGTTCCGATATGCTTACCGAAATATCGTGCATCCCTAATTACAATAATGAGATGTATCCACCAGTTCAAAGAAAGTATAGGCGGGAGCTAGACAGCCTGCAGTGCCGCTTTGTGAACAACTACTCCCGTTGTTAGGGCAGAGAGACATGTATCTTGTCAGTATATCCATAATCTTTGGTAAATAGTGTACTGTCTTTTCTGTTTCTTCTTCTTCTTTGTGAATTTCCGGCAGACTAGATGCTGTGTTGCATATTGCTGTTTTTCACAGAACGGAGTGCAGTTTTCACATTTGGTCACAAAAAAGGGAATATTACACCATGATCTAACCCTGCACCTATACACTATCCCCAAAGATCCACCACCCCATCCCACTACTTTGGCCCCTTCTCTCAAAACTCCCTGCAGATGTTCTGCACTAAAATCTCTCACCCTAATATTTTTCTGCTGCAGCATAAATAAATATAAACCAATATAAATTGGTTTATACGCATTTTAGATAATTGACGTTAAAGATTAAGACAATTACAATTTTCATAACTTTTTTTCAAGAAATGATCAAATAGTTTGACAACCATGTTTGTAAGCTTTGAAATGGTATCAATCTCCAGACTGGCCTCATAGACCAGACATAACAGAGTTAAAGTAAATCCAGGTCACTCAAATTAGTATGATATGTTATGTTGGTATGGTAACATAAGATAGGTTACTTAAGGTGAAAAAACAATTGCAAAGCTGTGCAAAGTTGTCATCAAGGCAAAGGGTGGCTACTTTGAAGAATCTTCAACACTTTTTTGGTTACTACATGATATGTGTTATTTCATAGTTTTGACACCTTCACTATTATTCTACAATGTAGAAAATAGCTGTGCCGTTGAGGAAGCAAACACATGTGTAGTTGTTCTGTTCAGAACACAACCCTGCATCCCCGCCACCAAATTACTGTCGTTTACGAAATCCAAAAACAGTCCATTATAAATCGCAATCTGGGTAAAGTGGGCATAATCTGAAAGCTTGTTCAAACATGACTAGCTAAGTTATAAAATATGATCTTACAATGTTAGGCTTTCACAAGGTAATTCAGAGAAACGATTCGTAATTTTGGTGCGCATCGAAGGGAGTCATGAGTGCATTCAGGTGCATGTTCAGCGGTGAGTTTTCTTCACAATAAACAAACATAAGCTCGGTCTGTTCAGAAGAAGCCAGGGTATGACGACATGACATATTGTAACTGTACATCAAACATAGTGATCATAAACATTGAGTGATCTTAATTTACTGCATTTCCCTCAGTCAAAACCCATACAGCGCTTACCCATTCAGTGTTATACAGCTACCACGTTCCAATGTTTGCTTATTAGTGCCCAACTCTTGCCATTTTCAAACTGTATATGGTTACGTGTATTTAAGTGTTAAATACTCCATATAAAAACCACACATGCATGTCAACAAAAATTCTGTATGAACTTGATAAAACTGCATTCATTTTCTCATTAAGTAGTTGGAAGTAATGAAATAGGCATTTATAAACATATCGCTTACACAGTACAAACACAATATACAACAGACTTAAGGCTTGTAGATCACAAAATGCCTGGATGCATTATACAACCCAGGAATATTCAACACTGAAATCTATTATGGAAGGGAATACCTAGTCAGTTGTACAACTGAATGCCTTCAACTGAAATGTGTTCTGCATTTAACCCAACCCCTCTGTATTACTCGTTATTCCAAATGGGGTAGCCTAGTGGTTAGAGTGTTGGACTAGTAACCGGAAGGTTGCAAGTTCAAACCCCCGAGCTGACAAGGTACAAATCTGTCGTTCTGCCCCTGAACAGGCAGTTAACCCACTGTTCCTAGGCCGTCATTGAAGATAAGAATTTGTTCTTAACTGACTTGCCTAGTTAAATAAAGGTAAAATAAATAAATACATTTTTAAAATGCATCTGCGGATATTTTCTGCTGACAACAATGAAAATTAATCTTTGAATTTAATGCAGCATTTGATCTACATGTCAGAAGCGATCAAGTGGAATGGTTTTTCTGCTGGTGTATCCTGAGGTAGCTCCTCTCTGAGAACTTCTTCCCGCAGTGTGTACAGGCAAACGGCCGTTCTCCCGTGTGGACCTTCAGGTGCATCTTCAGGTTGCTAGCCTGGGCGAAGCGCATGTGACACTGGGGGCAGCTGTAGGGTTTCTCCCCTGTGTGGACCCTCTGGTGCCTCTTCAGGTGCCCAGCCTGGGCGAAGCGCATCTGACACTGGGCACAGCTGAAGGGTTTCTCCCCTGTGTGGACCCTCTGGTGCCTCTTCAGTTTACCAGCCTCGGTGAAACGCATGTGACACTGGGTACAGCTGAAGGGTTTCACCCCTGTGTGGACCCTCTGGTGGATCTCCACCTTCTGGAGGCAGCTGAAGCCTTTGTTACAGAACATGCAGAGGAACCGCTTCTCTTTACTACTGCTTGCTTCACCTCCCAAAACCTTGGCCCCTTGGTCATTTGAGTTCAAAACCTGATCAAAAAGAATGTGTGAATCGGAATGGTCCATCGACTTGGACAATGGGTTGCGATCCCTGAGCGCATGTAAAGGGGAGTGGGTCTCGATGCTTGGATTTGTCTCTAAGCTTTCCCTGTAATCTAACAAATCTCTGCCCTGTGAGTGTCCTTCCCCTAAGTGAGTATCGTCTACATTCCATGTCAGAGGAGCGTCGCCCTCCACTTTCACCTCATCTACCACTATAACCTCCCCTTTCTTATCTAGGCACCCTTCAGAGTATACACTACTACTGTACCGATTCCAGTCCCCTCTAGACTGATCAATCTGTGTTTCTAAATCCAAGGGCATGTTGTCAGGGTCCATCTCTGTTGTGTAGGAACAAGACGGATCATTTCCCGTCTCTAACGCGTAACCTGAGTCCCGATGGGAATGAATCTGGCTCGGGTTACCGTAAAGTAAATACTCTGAGCCGGGAGCAAGAGGACAGCTCAGTCGCCTCAGCCCCAGTCTCTCTGGGTCTGACCTGTGGTCAGATCTAGTGTGTAATAGCCTGTGTGTTACAGTTAAAGTATTGGTGTCTGTCTCTGACTTGAGGACAGCGTCCAGCGTTCCATTGACCTCCGTGATGCTGCGTCGGGTCCTTGGATGGGTCATGGTGGCGAGGTCCTCCGTGGCTACAAGGGGCGTCACGCCAGCCGCTGCTCCAGTCTCCAGCTTCATATCTCTGCTGTGCCGTGGGTCGTCTCCTTCAGTCCTGTCCTGTTTGACCTGAGATGATCCTCCAGAACCAGAAGCCTCTGCAGACTGACACATGAAGAGAGGAGGTTATTTATTACCGATTCAAGAGTAGCATTGGATAACAATGTCATCGGGAAGTTTCACAAGCTCCCCTATGGCAGATAAATAAGGATGTACATGTAATCAAATTAATAGTTGAGGGAAGCATTTCTGAAATAAACGGGCCACAATTGATGTACTGGACATTTTTATGTTACATTATGACACTAACCTCTATCACAATAACATGCTGGGTTGAAGATCCACTTCCCTCATCAACAGTGATTGGTTGGTCATCTCTCCATGTATTGTGTCCCGCTGGCTTCACAAAGCTCATGTAGCCTCCAGTGAGATGACCTTCACCTGAGAGAGTGATTGGGGGAAAAGAGGTGGTTAAAGTTAGGTACTGTAAATGCTCAATGCTATATTGTACACTATTGACACTGGCCATGTTCGAATATCCCTACTTTGATGCTGAAAGCTATCCTTTTCCATATTTTTAAGGAGTTGAAAGCTGCCCCCACCAGACTCAGCACCAAGGGAGAGGGAGGCCATAGCCGCATTTTGGAAGTGGTATGCGGTGATGGATGAGACGCTGCAGGGGTTGCCACTCCATCAACCTACCAGTCATCATCTCCTCATCCTCCTAAGGTGCATCTGTGGACAGGCTCCTCTCCCTCCCAGAAGGGTCCAGATGTAGGGGCGGGAGAAGGAGGTGACTTGTGTTTTACTTTCGACATTCAAAAATACACTTGCACATCAGAGCTATCTTGTTGCAGGTGCATGGTAACAATTAGATAAGTTAAAAATAAGGCCTCCCGAGTGGTGTAGTGGTTTAAGGCACTGCATCACAGTGCTGACGCGCCCCTGCATCATCCGGGTTAGGGGAGGGTTTGGCAGGCTGAGATTTCTCTAAAACGATGGAGGCGACTTATGGTAAAGAAATTACCATTCAATTCTCTAACAGCTCTGTCTCATCGTGCTCTAGCAACTCCTTGTGGCGGGCCGGGCGCCTGCAAGCTAACTTTGGTTGTCAGTTGGACGGTGTTTCCTCCGACAGATTGGTGAAGGCATAGTGCGGCTTGGCAGGGTCGTGTTTCGGAGGACGCATTGCTCTCGACCTTTGCCTCTCCCGAGTCTGTAGGGGAATTGCAGAGATGAGACAAGACCGCAACTACCAATTAGATATCACGAAATTGGGGAGAAAAATGCGTCCTCCGAAACAAGACCCTGCCAAGCCGCACTGCTCCTTGACACAATGCCTTCACCAATCATGTTGGTCCCATGTTTCATGAGCTGAAATAAAAAAGATAACAGAAATGTTCCATACACACAAAAAGCTTCTCTCAAATTGTGGACACATTTGTTTAAATCCCTGTTAATGAGTATTTCTCCTTTGCCAAGATAATCCATCCACGTCTAACAGGCCTCACAACCACAGACCATGCGTAACCATGCCAGCTCAGGATCTCCACATCAGTCTTCTTCACCTGAGATTGTCTGAGACCAGCCACCAGGACTGAGACCAGCAACCGAAGAATTTCTGCACAAACTGTCAGAAAAGTGGCCTTTTATAAAAACGGATTTCAGGCAATTCTACATGACTGGAGACTTTGGCAGAATATGTTTTAATACCGCACAAATTATCTTAAATGACAGGCTACTTTGATACGGACTAACTGAGAATCTGAAATCAATAAAAACGACAATATCTTGAATCCATCAATAGCCTAGGTGTGTGGAGCCGCATATTGTTGGCTACAATATGAGGAAATTAGTGCTAAAATGCTTTCCAGTTAAACTGATTTGTCCATCACCAGCTGGTGATGGGCGATGCAATCGTGCCAAAAGCCTTTCTCTCTCGTTTTACTTTGTAAAACAATATTTGAAAGTTGAAATGTTGGTAGCATACAGATCATTCTATGTTCAGCAGGAGCTATTTGCTTTTCAACCTGTGTTTTCCCGTGATTGTATTTGAAATATTGCTAAAGGCCTGTTTTGTCTGCATGCTGTTTATTCACTGACAGATTTGCCGTGCGTTCCCGCCTTATTAGGCAACACTCCACATCTATTATTTAAAAGAAGCTATTGGTCCTCTGTCTACATTTGTGTAGTAAGCTATTCTGAAATGATTTCTTTTTTTTGCTGAACAGACAGCAGTAACTTTAGAAAATATATTTCAATATATCAGGGGTGCTGCAGCTCCTCCAGAACCTTTCGCGTGACTATGCTTCTACAAGGAAATAAAGAGGCGCAACTCTGGAGAGATGAGGGAGGGAGATCATAGAAAGTTAATCACATTCTAGTTCGGAGAGAGATACAGGCACGCTTGTCACAGCCGCGGCCACACATTGGTCTCAAACATAGGTTACAATGTATACGCAAACCATAAACCTGGGCCTAACCTGAATACATACTTAGAATATCAGGCTCGGGCTGAAAATCTACTTTTTCACAGTATGTTGTTTGTTTGTTTGTGTGTGTGTGGTGGGGTGGACAGGAGAATCAACAAAGAGGCTACTTGTATGAACTTTGATCGCTTTTATTCAACATTTTTACATTGCAAAAAAGTCGAAATAATTTATGCCACGAGAGGCAGCAGATCCAACCAAATAGGTTCCGACACGAAACAGTCCAAAACAGCAAGGTGCCAGATCCTGCTCGTGCAGGATTCAGCTCAAATTAAACACTGATATAGATGAACATGGCACAAGTCATGGCAAAATGTGTAACAAACCCTCATTCTAAAACTAAATTTTTTTAGGGCCACCAAAAATCTACGACCGGACCTGTATTGCATACTATCCAAAAACTGACCAAGACCCAATTCTAGGTAACAAATCTGAACACATGCACAGAGGGAAACTGGCCCCACAGTCTCGGCCTTCTGCAAAATGTACCTCTTGCCATTCCTCTGTATTGGTCGAGGATCTTGACACTACTGGGACGACTGGCGCGGACGCGCTCTCTAATTGTCCTCTCTGCGCGCTCCCGTACCACCTTCAGTTCCAATAGCTGTAGTTTCCTCCGCAATGTCCTGTTTTCTTTCTGGCTTTGAGTTATTTCCAAACGAAACACTGCATAGTCGTCGTCTACGACTTTACAGATCTCTGCCACAGCTGCATTCGCTAGAACCTCCATGATGGAGGCTATTTGAGTGTGAAAAACCATTGTTAGCTAACGTTACTTAGATAACGTCTATCAACCAAGTCCTATCTCTAACGTGAATTAAAGACTACCTGAAGTATGTGATGTTGTGCCGTTAAATGAGTCATATTTTGAGTTCCAATGTGTTAATAAACGTGTAAATAACAACAATGCTAACGTGTAAATTGTTCTTGGTCAACGTTCACTTCCGGTTACGCACTGAAGATAAATTATTTTTGGTTGGCGTCATTGCTCAAAGGGTGTGGTTAAATGAAAAGCATTGCGCGCTGTTCTTTGAATTACGGTACTGTTTATTACATTACACATCAGTATTATGATTAGTATCTTTCAAGCTGAGAGCATATTTGTTTATTAAGAACAATGTGTTAGCAAGAATAGAGTAGGTATGTATAGAACGACTTTTCAATCTACATCACCTCAGTAAGTTAAATATTAAACGGTCCTTATTGTAGCCTAGGTTTACTGTATCGTCTTCTATGGTATATTGGCGATCACACAATTTAATGTGCATCCTGCCACCACAATTGCATCAACGTCATCCTTGTACACAACGTTCTTCAGTATACTCTGTTCGTCTGTACACACTTGAAACTTGGCCAAATCCATGGCAATTCTTACATTGCAGTGGTTCGGAGATGAAAGCTCTTACAGGGTGTCTCGCATTACCAAGCTTTACATGAATAGGTAAGGTTGGCCGTCAGGATTTGATAGCCCAAAAATTATTAGGGTCATAGAGGTTAGTTGGGGATTGGGTGAGTGGATGGGAGCAGTGAGGTTTGTACTTTCTTTTATTATAAATCCATGTTTAGTTTAAAAGCGACTCAAAACGCCGATTGGCAAGTGTTTTTCTGTTGCTCATTAGAAAAATTTGATTTCAGTCTTAGAAATGTTTTTTATTGACCGATTCCGCATTTTGTTAACGTTTGTCCTCCATGAGACACTGTAGACAACGAAGCCGATTTCACTTCCTCAAAATCTCCCTAAATAATCGAAGATAACTCAATAAATCTGTAATATTTTTTGACGTTTTTGGTTGCGCAATTTTACGTCTCACTAAGGTGTTTGGTGCAGTATTTCTCAAGTAAAAAAAGCGCAAGGTGTTGTAGTATGTAAACAAAGTCGGAGCTGCAGGGCAGTTCACCCCTTGTGACAAATGGATGTTCCAAACTCCGTTTTAGTCAAGACTGACTTTGCCACCAAAATTATCATATTTACACTGTGTAGTCAATTTTGACACTAGAATAACTGTTTCTGATTTATATAGATGCCACATACGCCGTTTTTCAAAGGGATCCGTTGCTTTTTAAAGGCAGTCGCTCTATAAGATAATATAGTAGCATCCCACTGGGCACAGATGTCGGTTCAACGTAATTCCATTGAAATTACGTGGAAACCACGTTGATTCATCCAATGTGTGCCCAGTCTGGTAGGGAGCGAACACTTGGTAGGGAACACTTGTGTTTGACCCGTCCCAAAATGGACCTGGGGCTTTCCCACCTGGATCCATATTTATACATATATATTTTTTAAATAATACATGTTTTAAAACCCGTTCCAAACGGACCCAAGGACAACTAACCCCATTCGGAACTGCTCGGATTCTGACCCGGTCCAATCTGAGTGAGGGAAGCAGCCGATATGTATTGGTCCCGGATCTGGTATTCAGGTAGAGGTGGATCTGTGAAGACCTCTAGCTCACACTCCAGTACAGTAGGTGGTGATGTATATAGAAACATACACTACTGTTCAAAAGTTTGGGATCACTTAGAAATGTCCTTGTTTTTGAAAGAAAAGCTATTTTTTTTGTCCATTAAAATAAATCAAATTGATCAGAAATACAGTGTAGACATTGAAAATGTTATGAATTACTATTGTAGCTGGAAACGGCAGATTGTTAATGGAATATCTACATAGGCATACAGAGGCCCTTATCAGCAACCATCACTCCTGTGTTCCAATAGCATGCTGTGTTAGCTAATCCAAGTTGATTCTTTTTTTAAAGGCTAAAGGATCAGATGGGGTCAAGTAGCGAGTGGAATGGTGATGAGGTTTTTTAATGGGTGTTGGATTAGTATGGCAATTTTTCAACGATGTGTAATGAACTCGCACTCCAAAACAGTAGTTGGAAACACGGAGCTAGATAAGAGGAATACATGAATAGAGGAGACCGTGACCAACGGACGTAATATTTTGGGGAGAGCTTTTGCAGAGATGGGGATGATGGTTGGAAGAGCGCACTTGTTTGAAATTGAAAAGCGTTTCGGTAGATTTTGATGAAGAATAACATCAAGACGAAGCAGCTGCTTTATAAGTGGGATGCACTGTTGAGCGCTGATTGTACGGAGATTGTGACAGCCGGTTTTATGACGTCCCTTTAGAAAGCTAGAACAAGATGTATGTCAGGAGCAGTGCAGTATTATCACAAGGAGACGTTTACTTGCAACATGGAGGAGGAATGGAGGGGAAAAAGAGAGGCAGAGGAGGTCTGAGAGAGGAAGGAAGATGGTGAGCTTGAGTCGGTTAAAAATGGCGGGAAAAAGGGAGATGGTTTGTTCAAGAAGAATGGAAGAAAGTGTAAGCAGAGTGAGCTGAAGAGAATGCGGGTTGAGTATCTGAGGTGGTAGGTGTGGTGAAGTTCTCGGAGTCTGTGGCTTGCACACAGGGTCAGGATAAAGATGAGTCTGACAGTAGGAGTGAAGTTTTTGGAAAAAGTGGACCCTTGCCTTTTGGCTGATCAATTTGTGGGTTCAGGGTGAGTGAAAACAGAGTTGGGTACTGTGGAATCACTGAGGGTAACCAGATGTGGTCTTGTGATAATTGTTTGTGTTTCTACTGGTCAGAGGGAGAAGGCGCTTGGATTTAAATGAATTGGGGCAAGAAATGTGAATTTTTTCACTCAAGAAAAAGGTGCCAATGAAAGGAGTGATTACTGGGGTAGTAGTAACTGTAAAAGTTGACCAACTGAAGGGGAAGATAACCGGTGTTTGTGATGCTCGTCGTTTGGTGCGACGCAGACAGGGTGGTGAGAGTGGGGAAACAGAAGAGTTATTTTATTGTGTGTTTGAAGTTGAGTCTTTGCCCGACAAAGTGATGTTAGGATATATAAGTTATCCTGTATGAGCTTTTGTGCCAAATACATTACGTTGTTACATGTGTCAAGCTTATGGGCATGTGGCAGGAGTGTGTAGGAGGGAGGTTCCTAAGTGTGAGAAGTGTGCTGAAGGGCATGTGACAAAGGAATGTGTAGCATTGGGGAAAGTAGTGGTATGTGTTAATTGTAGGGTTGCCCATGGGGCTGGAGATCAGAAATGTCCCATGCGAGAGACTCAGGTTGAGGTTTCCAGGGTTACAGTAGTGCAGAAGTTGTCATATGCTGAGGCAGTGAAGAAAATAGAGGAAGGTAGGTCAAAGGGGAGGGATCCTGAGAGGAGTGGCGAGAGTAGTAGATCTGTACCAGTACAGAGGGGTAGGCCAATAAGGGATATATGTTTCAGTAAGATTAGATTTTTTAGCAAAGGTTATCAACTGTACAGCAGGGATGGAACATAAATCACAGAAAATTGAGGTTGTGGTGGCAGCTGCAGAGAGGTATTTGGGTGTGCGACTTGACATCAGAAGAGTTTTTGGGTGTGTTGAGTGGTGATGTTCCATCCTTTCAGATTGTTGGCATGAGGTAGGACTAATTAGATTTAAGTGGAGTAGAGTGGTGTTTATTATTATTATTTGTGATTTTAGTGTTTGATGGTGGGGTATTTGTAAAAACAATTTCAAGCAAAGTATAATGGAGTTGTACTCCAGTCTAGTAGGTTACAGTAACACAACATATTGAGAGCCAACCGCCGTTAAATCTCGTCGAAGGGGAGGCCGTGAATGGCCCACACTCCAGTACAGTAGGTGGCGTTGTATGCACCTCACGGTTGCGATCCGCCAATAATTTATCTTCTGTGCGTAAACGGAAGTGAGCGGTGACCAAGAATAATTTCCACGTTACCATTTTTGTTGTTATTTAGACGTTTATTAACACTCTGGGACTCAAAATATGATACATTTAACTGTACAGCATCACACGTTTACCTCGGGTAGTCTTTAATTCACGTTGGAGACAGGACTTGGTTGATCTACGTTGTCTAGGTAACGTTATCTAGATGCTAATGTTAGCTAACAATGGCTACCTGTATGATTTTTCACACTCAAATAGCCTCCATCATGGAGGTGCTAGCGAATGCAGCCGTGGCAGATATCTGTAAACTCGTAGACGACGACTATGCAGTGTTTCGTTTGGAAATAACTCAAAGCCAGAAAGAAAACAGGGCATTGCGGAGGAAACTTCAACTGCTGGAACTGAAGGTGGCACGGGAGCGCGTCCTCGCCAGTCGTCCAAGTAGTGTCAAGATCCTCGACAGACACAGAGGAATGGCAAGAGGTACGTTTTGCAGGAGGCTGCGGGGCCTGTCGCCCCGTTTCTCTCTGCGCATGTGTGACCTTAGATGCGTTATTAACCAGCATTCGGTCTTGTTCAGTTTTTGGATAGTTGCAATAATTCCCATGATTAATTAGCCAGATCTAATCAGATTATTTATTTACTGCATGTACATTTATTTACTCATCGAAAATAAAATAATGCATGGGACATAATCAATCTCTAATTAGTATATCAAGGAGGTATGCGTGTTATCTTACATCCCTGCCAATTCTAGACACTTTCCGTATACCTATATTTTTGTACTAAATAGTATGCAAAAAAAGAGAGTACTCCGAATGCGTCATCTAATGTGCGATTGACTCCCGCCATTCGTTTATATCGGTACAACGCAACAATTTTTCTGATTATCAGCTGTTGTCAAACACTCGAGTCAGAAAAGTGGAGTGAATTGTACTAGTTAAAACGCCGAAATAAGTATACCGTTTAAGTATGTAGTATGCTAGTATTGGTATTTGGATTCGACCAGTGTCAATAGTAGTAATGACCGATATGACATTTTTGGCTGATACAGATATGATATTTTCCTTGACAAAAAAAATAAATGCAGATAACCCGATATTTAAAATATTTGCATCCTTTTAAGCGTTCTAATACAGGTAAACAGTTACACACACGGACACAGCGGTCTAAGGCACTTCATCTCATTACAAGAGGCGTAACAACAGTCCCTGGTTCGAATCCAGGCTGTATCACATCCTGCCGTGGTTGGGAGTCCCATAGGGCGGCGCACAATTGGCCCAGCGTCGTCCGGGTCGTCATTGTAAATAAGAATTTGTTCTTAACTGACTTGCCTAGTTACATCAAGGTTACACCACACTGTTCAAATGTTATTTTGTTGGCATTTACGTATGTCCCCATTACCAGTAAAACATAATAAAAACCTATTTATTTCACTTACTTGCTGTGCTGTTTCATTGTTCATAATAATAATAATAATATATGCCATTTAGCTGACGCTTTTATCCAAAGCGACTTACAGTCATGTGTGCATACATTCTACGTATGGGTGGTCCCGGGAATCGAACCCACTACCCTGGCGTTACAAGCGCCATGCTCTACCAACTGAGCCACAGAAGGACCACATTCATTTGTTGAGTCATTTTATTCTCAACCAGGATTTCTATGGAACGCCGTTTGGGTCTTTGTGAGTCAAAAAAGATATGTCAAATGACACTATTTGACCAATCAGGACCTGAATATGACTGCACGTCACATAATTTAACACGTTCATTCGTTTTTTACGTAGTTATTACACTATGAGTTATTTCAGTATTTCATATGTCACAATGATTCAACAATACATATGCTATAATGCTGGTGAAGTCTCACACACCTACAGTGCTGGTCATTAAAAAACAAGCTAGCAAGCTCAAAAACATAGCAAAATGACAATCTGTTTCAGTAGCTATAGTTAGCTAGCTAACTAAACTCAGCAAAAAAAGAAACGTCCTCACTGTCAACTGCGTTTATTTCCAGCAAACTTAACATGTGTAAATATTTGTATGAACATAAGATTCAACAACTGAGGCATAAACTGAACAAGTTCCACAGACATGTGACTAACAGAACTTGAATAATGTGTCCCTGAACAAAGGGAACAAAATCAAAAGTAACAGTCAGTATCTTGTGTGGCCAACAGCTGCATTAAGTACTGCAAAGCATCTCCTCATGGACTGCACCATATTTCCCAGTTCTTGCTGTGAGATGTTACCCCACTCTTCCACCAAGGCACCTGCAAGTTCCGGGACATTTCTTGGGGGAATGGCCCTAGCCCTCACCCTCCGATCCAACAGGTCCAAGACATGCTCAATGGGATTGAGATCCGGGCTCTTCACTGGCAATGGCAGAACACTGACATTCCTGTCTTGCAGGAAATCACGCACAGAACGAGCAGTATGGCTGGTGGCATTGTCATGCTGGAGGGTAATGTCAGGTTGAGCCTGCAGGAAGGGTACCACATGAGGGAGGAGGATGTCTTCTCTGTAACGCACAACGTTGAGATTGCCTGCAATGACAACAAGCTCAGTCCAATGATGCTGTGACGCACCGCCCCAGACCATGATGGACCCTCCACCTCCAAATCGATCCCGCTCCAGAGTACAACAGGCATAGGTGTAACGCTCATTCCTTCGACGATAAACACGAATCCGACCATCACCTCTGGTGAGACAAAACCGCGACTCATCTGTGAAGAGTACTTTTTGCCAGTCCTGTTTGGTCCAGCGACGGTGGGTTTGTCCCCATAGGCGACGTTGTTGCCGGTGATGTCTGGTGAGGACCTGGCTTACAACAGGCCTACAAGCCCTCAGTCCAGCCTCTCTCAGCCTATTGCGGAAAGTCTGAGCACTGATGGAGAGATTGTGCGTTCCTGGTGTAAGTTAGGCAGTTGTTGTTGCCATCCTGTACCTGTCCTGCAGGTGTAATGTTCGGATGTACCAATCCTGTACAGGTGTTGTTACAGGACGATCAGCTGTTCGTCCTTTTTCCCTGTAGCGCTGTCTTAGGCGTCTCAGAGTACGGACATTGCAATGTATTGCCCTGGCCACATTTGCAGTCCTCTTGTCTGCTTGCAGCATGCCTAAGGTACGTTCACGCAGATGAACAGGGACCCTGGGCATCTTTCTTTTGGTGTTTTTCAGAGTCAGTAGAAAGGCGTCTTTAGTGTCCTAAGTTTTCATAACTGTGACCTTAATTGTCTACCGTCTGTAAGCTGTTAGTGTCTTAATGACCGTTCCACAGGTGCATGTTCATTAATTGTTTGTAGTTCATTGAACAAACATGGGAAACAGTGTTTAAACCCTTTACAATGAAGATCTGTGAAGTTATTTGGATTTTTACGAATTATCTTTGAAAGACAAGGTCCTGAAAAGGGGACGTTTCTTTTTTTGCTGAGTTTATATAGCTAGGTGTCATCATCTAAAATACCCCTAATTTATAAGACAGTTCTTATTTGATTAATGGTGGTCGGACCCATCTAGGTGAAGCTAGCCACAATAAGGATTAGCCACAATAGTGGACTTTGCGGTTATCCTTCAAAATAAAAGTATGGCACAATTCTACTGTTTATATTCATTTGCATCACTGTCAATTACATACTTTTATTTTTAAGGCAAACCGCAAACTCCACTATTGTGCTTAATTCTTATTGTGGCTAGCTTCACAACACATAACCCGGTCCGGTTGAGCATCACTTGCCAGATGAAGGTAGCTGGCTGCTTATAAAGTTAGCTTTGGTTAACAGCGTTAAGTAGCTGGCTAGTTATTTATTTTCATAAACTGAAGTTAAATTTCAATAGGTGAATAACAAGTGGCAACCTAGTTAATACTTACTCACAAGGATTCCTAAATCATTGCCAAGAATAATGAAAATGACTGCAGTTTCTTCTGGTCATTGTGTTCAGGCTGGTTGTATTGGTACAAAGCTAAAGCTAGCTACCCCAGATGTTGCGGTCAAAAAAATGATACTTTATTACCAACGCGGTATTGTAAACACATCGTTCGTGGTCGGTGTTTTCTTGTTTGCAGACTTTTTTGTACAGCTTTGACAGTGCTACTTTATCTTTTTTGACATGCAAATACCCAAACAGCTTTCCACAGTATGCATGTAATAGCAGTGACACTATTACTGTGTAACTCCGGTAGGGCAACATCTGAAAAATAGCGTACTTGGTTTGTAGTGTGTACCGGTGCTTGACCAGTCGGCGAAAGCCAACATCGCCCACGACAGGGAACGGTTGATTGTCAAGGGCAATGAATTCCATTATCTTGGCTTTAATGGATTTCGCCTTTGAGTTGTCTCACTGAAATTGTATTACTCTTTCAAATGACTGCTCGACGTGGCGTCATTATGTCATGTACCTACGTTATATTGGTATGCACGGTAGCTTTGACATGGGCTTTTAACATCGCCGTTAAACTAGACATTGGGCTGATACCGATGTTGGCATTTTTAGCTAATACCGGTCGACGTTCACCGATATCTCGTGCATCCCTAGTCAATAGTGTACAATATACCGTTGAGCATTGACAGTAGTTAACCTAACCACATATTTTCCCCCAATCACACTGTCAGGTGAAGGACATCAAACTGGAGGCCACAGGAGCTTTGTGAAGCCAGCAGGACGCAATACATGGAGAGATGACCAACCAATCACTGTTGATGAGGGGAGTGGAACCTCAACCCAGCACGTTATTGTGATAGAGGTTAGTGTAATTGTTGCATATAAAATGTTACTTTGAACAGCATATCAAATGTGGGCAGTTTATTTCAGAAAGGCTCCCCTCAGCTATTCACTTCCTTACATGTACATCCTTATTTATCTGCCATATGGGGAGCTTGTGAGACTTCCCTACGACATTGTTATCCTTTACAAATCATGTACCGGTAATAACCTCCTCTTCTTGTGTCAGTCTGTAGATGCAGAGGCTGCAGGGCCTGGGGTCAAGCTGGAGAGGTCTGAAGGAGAGGAACCAGGTCAAAGCAGAGACATCCAGACTGGAGTGCTCCCTGTAGCCACAGAGGACCCCACCACCATGCCGCCCAGAACCCGACGCAGCATCACAGCGGTCAATGGAACGCCGACCGCTGTCCTCAAGTCCGAGACAGACACTGAGACCATAACTGTAACACAAAGGCTTTCACAAACAGGATCTGACCACAGATCAGATCCAGAGAGACTGGGGATGGGGCCACTGGGCTGTCCTCCTGCCCCTGGCTCAGAGTACTTACCAGTATTTCACCAGAGCCAGAAGACTGTTAATTCCTGTGGAAATACTGATGGTGATGCGTTAGACACTGGCGGTGATGATCTGTCTTGTTTTTACACGACAGAGATGGACCCTGCCAACATATCCTTGGGTTTAGAGACACAGACTGATCTTTCTAGAGGGGACTGGAACCGATACAGTAGTAGTGTATACTCTGAAGGGTGCCTAGATAAGAAAGGGGAGGTTATAGCGGTAGATGAGGTGAAAGTGGAGGGCGATGCTCCTCTTACATGGAATGCAGATGAGACTCACTTAGGAGAAGGACACTCACAAGGCAGAGATTTCTTAGATTACAGGGAAAGCTTAGAGACAAATCCAAATGTCTCGAGCAACTCCCCTTTACACACGCTCAGTGATCGTGCCCCAGTGTCCACGTCGAAGGGGCCTTCCGATTCACACGGCATCCTTTTCGATCAGGTATTGAACTCAAACAACAGGGCTACAGCCCAGGCTCACGGAAGGGGAGCAACATCAGGCAGTAGTAAAGAGAAACGATTCCTCTGCATGTTCTGTAACAAAGGTTTCAGCTGCCTCCAGAAGGTGGAGATCCACCAGAGGGTCCACACAGGTGTGAAACCCTTCAGCTGTACCCAATGTGATATGCGCTTTGCTGAGGCTGGCAGCCTGAAGAGGCACCAGAGGGTCCACACAGGGGAGAAACCCTACAGCTGTACCCAGTGTCACATGCGCTTCACCCAGGCTGGCAGCCTGAAGAGGCACCTGAAGGTCCACATGGGAGAAAGGCTGTTCGCCTGAGGTTCTCAGAGAGGAGCTACCTCAGGATACCCTAGCAGAAAAACTATTCCACTTCCATAGCTTATTACGTTTAGATCAAACCCTGCATTAAAGACAAAGATTAATTTTCATTGTAGTGAGCAGAAAAGATCCACAGATGCATTTCGAATAACGAGAGTAAAAGATTTCATTGTTGAATATTGTATCCAGACATTGTGTGATATACACTTGAGTGTACAAAACATCAAGAACACATTGCTATTATCGAGTTGCACCCCCCCTTTTGCCCTCAAAACAACCTCAATTAGTCGGACATGGACTCGAAAGCGTTCTACAGGGATGCTGGCCCATGCTGACTCTAATGCTTCCGACAGTTATCAAGTTGGATGTATGTCCTTTAGGTGGTGGACCATAATTGATACACACACGGATAACTGTTGAGCGTGGAAAACGCAGCAGCGTTGCAATTCTTGACACAAACCGGTGCGCCTGGCACCTACGACCATACCTCCTTCAATGGCACTTACATATTTTGTCTTTCTCATTCACCCTCTGAATGGCACACATACACAATCCATTTCTCAATTGTCTCCAGGCTTAAAAATCCTTCTTTAACCTGTCTCCTCCCCTTCATATACACTGATTGAAGTGGATTTAACAGCTAACATCAATAAGACATAGCTTTCACTTGGTCACTTTGTCATGGAATGAGCAGGTGTTCTTAATGTTTTGTATACTCAGTGTATAAAGAACATAAGCCTAAAAAGTCTACTTATTGTATGTGTACTGTGTAGGCTAAATGATGTTCACATATGCCTATTACATTACATCCATTGAACTGCTTTCCCAAGACACTTTTAATTAATACAATTTATCAAGTTCATGCAGATTTTTAGTTGAGACCTGTATATGTGGTTTTCATATGGTGTATTTAACACTTATGTTTAATGAACATAAAATTACATTTTTCTAAGGCGATCATTGAGACTCTTTAGTATACATCACATCTGATTTCACCCTACTCTGCATAAACAGAACTTTATGACCACAATATACACTTGCTAAATATACCCACACACTAACAAACACTTACTGTAGCACGTCAAAATAGTTTAGTCATGTTTGTCTGACTTTTAACTTATCGTAGTTGACTTATTTTTACCCACAACATAATATTTATGTCCACCATGATGGGTTTAACAACAATAAGTCATTTTGTAACTACATTATAGGACTCAAATGTAGTGGGGATGGGTAAACACTCTGGGGCCGTACTTGCACAAATTTGAAAAAGGTTCAGATTTCTTTTTTTGTCACTGATCTACAGTGGAATTATGTTTTTACAAATTCATTTTAAAAAGAAAAGCTGAAATATCTTGAGTCAGTAAGTATTCAACCCCTTTGTTATGGCAAGTAACAGTTCAGGAGTACACATTTGCTTAACAACTCACATAATAAGTTGCATGGACTCACTGTGTGCAATAATTGTGTTTATCATGATTTTTTTGCATGACTACCTCAACTCTGTACCCCACACATAGGTCCCTCAGTTGAGCAGTGTGTTTCAAACACAGATTCAACAATAAAGACCAGAGAAATTTTCCAATTCATCACAAAGGGTACCTATTGGTAGATTAAATTTAAAAAGCAGACATTGAATATCCCTTTCAAAATGGTGAAGTTATTATATAATTACACTTTGGATGGTGCATCAATACACTCAGTCACTACAAAGATACAGGCACCCTTCCTAACTCAGTTGCCGGAGTGGAAGGAAACCGCTCAGAGATTTCACCATGAGGGCAATGGTGACTTTAAACCAGTTACAGAGTGTAATGGCTGTGATAGGAGCAAACTAAGCATGATCAACAACATTGCAGTTACTCCACAATACTTACCTAATTGACCAAGTGAAAATGAGGAATCTTGTCCAGAATAAGGCACTAAAGTAATACTGCAAAAATGGTGGCAAAGCAATTCACTTTTTGTCCTGAATACAAAGTGTTATGTTTGGGGCAAATCCAATAGAAAACATCAATCTCCATATTTTCAAGCATAGTGGTGGCTGCATCATGTTATGGGTTTGCTTATAATCTTTAAGGACTGGGGGAGTTTTTCAGCATAAAAAAATAAACAGAATAGAGCTAAACACAGGTAAAATCCTAGGGGAAAACCTGGTTCAGTCTACTTTCCACCAGACACTGGGAGATGAATTTACTTTTCAGCTGCGCAATAACTTAAAACACAAGACCAAATCTACACTGGAGTTGCTTTTTTTTCGTTTAACCTATATTTAACTACAAAAGTCCGTTAAGAACAAATTCTTATTTACAATGATGGCCTACCCCGGGCCAAACCTGGACGACGCTGGGCCATTTGTATGTCGCCCTCTGGGACTCACAATCATGGCCGGATGTGATACAGCCTGCTTACCAAGAAGACAGTGAATGTTCTTGAGTGGCCGAGTTACCGGTTTTCAAGCAGATTTAATTCGAAAATGACCTGAAAATGGTTGTCTAGCAATGATCAACAAACAATTTGACAGAGCTTAAAGAATAATGGGCCAGTGTTGCACAATCCAGGTGTGGAAAGCTCTAAGAGACTTAACCAGAAAGACTGATCCACTTGTCATGAATGGACGCCAGGACCTACCAGAAGGAGCAAAGATTGGTATTGTAACATGTAAATCAATATGATTGCAGTGGGTTAAACCTCCAAATGTAATTCACTGTTCACTTCATGTCTGACTACCCATTCACATCGCTCCGGTAGGTTTAGTCTGACCTGTTCAAACTTCAACATGTATCTGTTTGTGTGTGAGATATCACCTGATCTAACTGACATTGGTAATAGAATAGTGACTATGTTTGTATGGGTTCACAGGTACAATGTAGAAAAATAGTCCAAATAAAGAAAAAACACTGGAATGGGTAGGTGTGTCCAAACTTCTGACTGGTACTGTATTTCATTACGCCATAAATTATCTTCATAAATTCTCGTTCCGCTACTGGACGGAGAGCATAGATGAGAGTAGCGTAGATTCTCGTCAGAGATCGCATTTATTTAGTGAAGTTGCAAAATATGACAATTTCATTCAGGACAGGAGAATCATTGTTTCAGTTTATAATAAAACATGTTTTGGTTACGTACTTTTTCCAAAACTGGTTTCTATAACATTCCAGCAAGTCAAGCTACTTAGCTAGCAATAAGCTATTCTTTATTGAAGCTCGTGACCTTCAGCCCTAATAATTATCACAACAAAGACGGGAGGCAACAGTCAAAGTATGATTGGCTTAACAGCCAACGCATATTTTAAAATATATATACATATACTACCAAAATAGTACTCACTTATAGGAATGGGTAAATGTTTACAATTGGCTAGCTATCCCATAAACCCATCTTCGAAAACCCCATATTTTCATCTTCAGTGATTCTTAGACATACTCTGGCCAGACGAAAGAAGATTGCACAGTTTTGAAAAATTCAAACGGAGCCTTCACTTGCAGGGGAACGATGCGATTCTGTGAATGACATCCAACGCAAGGTAATGGAGTGCTTGTGAATGAGGCATAATGCCTCCCTCACACATGTTATTATTGTACTGTACATTTTACAGTCTTCACAATCCACGAGGCGCATCACATCAAAAAGAATCACACATTAGCAACTTCTTCGGTGGTTTACTATTTTCCCTTTTGTACTATTTTCACATCATTACAACACTGTATGTACATAATATGAAATTTGAAATGTCTTTATTATTTTGGAACTTCTGTGAATAATGTTTACTGTTAATTTGTATTGTTTATTTCACTTTTGTTTATTATCTACTTCACTTTCTTTGGCAATGTTAACATATGTTTCCCACGCCAATAAAGCCCTTATATTGGCATTTAAATTGAATTGAGTTGCAGCAGTGCCTCCCAATGAAATTAATAGACTTCTGCCTGAAAGCATACAGTTAGACGCAACGGGTGTGTACACTTGGGTGATGCTACTCAAGAGCAGCCACAACGGTCAGAATAGTTCTCTCCTCTTTTCCCCTCAAGCCAACTAACTGATTTGAATCATCAAAATGATCAGATTATGATTTTAAAAAATATGAATAAAAAGAAAACAGGAAGTCAATTTAAACAATTCCATTACAAAAAAAAACAACTTATGATTATAAATATAAAACAATTGTACATAAGGGATGTACAATTGGCTGCTATTACGGCACCATGGCGACAAAAATCTCCCATGGCTGAAGCAAACATTGCCACTCACTTACTCAGCCACACAAGTCACACACTCAAAGTTGGCTGTATTTATACTGATGTACGTCACTGTGTATATCAATGCAACAACAACCAAAACATGCTAAAGTCACGTCCCTCTTAACTGTCTCTCAACAGAGCTCACAACACAAGCTTACCTGGGTTATTCTGATGAAACTGGCACCAGTCAAAAGTTTGGACACACCTACTCATTCCAGGGTTTTCTTTATTTTTACTATTTTCTACAATGTATAATAACAGTGAATACATCAAAACTATGAAATAACACATGGAATCATGTAATAACCAAAAAAAAGTGTTAAACAAATCAAAATAAATTTAATATTTGAGATTCTTCATAGTGGACACCTATTGCCTTGATGACAGCTTTGCTGGGAAATGGCTCATTTATTGTGTTTGGTTTCATCATTTGAATATAAACTAATTTCTCGTTTATGGTTTCAAAATTGTGCGTCGAGTAACAGAAAACAAAATGTATCCCATTTTTTATTTCGTTCATACCCAGAAGTACACGTTAGTTATTCAGAGTGCATGTGGGGTTTGTTTACAGTCTGGGTTGATCTGCACTGTCGGCAGCACACAGAAAGGATTAGACCTTTGTGTGACAGGAAGTTAAAAATAGTAATGTTAGCTAAGATGCTGAATTTACCATGAAATTAGCATGCCAATAGAACGAAATCAACAACTGAAATTGGCTTGCACGAGGTGGCTAGCTAGCTAATGTTAACGCTTGCAAGATAGTAAGCTGGCTAACGTCTGGCTATAGTCATGTTAGCTAGAAGTAGCTAGTGGAAGTAAGTTCGTCCCCAACCTGCTAAAATGAAGCTGCCCAGTCAGAGGTACTTGATGCAGAAAGGTGACATTTCACCAATACATTCTGTAGCTAACTTAGTTAGATCTTCTGGCTGACTAATGCTGGTGCTTATTGGCTGAGTAATAATGAACTGAAGTTCCTGTAAATCGTTACATATCTGGCACTTTGCATAGCTATTGCTTACACATTCAATACAACAATATCCAGTTAAACTACAGTCAATGCTAATACTTTGTGTTTGTATGGATTCAGAATGTGCCTGCAGGAGAAGGGCACAGTATGGCATCTCAGCAGATCATCATGAACTTCATCCATAGTTTGCCTCTGGATTGGTGGCCACATCAGGCTATTGACTTGCTACCTATTTGTTAGACTGTGTCCCTTTCACAGAATTTGAATGTCACGTGCTCTCTCTATTTCTCTCCAGGATACATTAAGGGAAGTTGCTTTGCTGTTGGCACCAATCCCACGCTGCCAAACAACATCAACTACTTCATCCCCCTCATCTTAAACTTTTCTAACTCTTGTTCAAGTGCTCTTTGATTAAATCGGATTGATTAGATGTTTAATTTGCAAGTGTGTTTTTTTATTGAAAGTTGCGGGTTGGCTCTTGATTGGAGTTAAACGTTTCAAAGGATAACTTGAGCATTTTCCAGTTAGTTTTGGCTCAGAGTAAAACACCTCAATCCCTGTCCTAATTTCAACAAATTCAACAAACCGTTACATGGTGTAATAGCTGATACATTGGTCTATCAACATCTACATTTCAAATGTTGTTAATATTAAGTTGAATATTTGCTTGTTTAGTCGCGAACTGAAATTAAGCAAACTTTTAGAATTTTAGCTACCAGGAAATGGTGAAGCGGTTTCTGCATAGTGCATCTTTAAGACAATGTTTATCAAAACCTGGGCTTGTAGCCACAAAGAGTCTCAGAGTAGAAGTGCTCATCGAGAGGATCAGGCCCCCATCATAGAATTATTCATTATGATCTAAAAGGCTAAACTGATCATAGATCATCACTCCTACTCTGAGATGTTTGTGGAAATGGGCCCTTACCTAATACACTACATGACCACTACATGGTCGTTGAACATCTCTTTCCAAAATCATGGGCATTAATACGGAGTTTGCTGAAATAACAGCCTCCACTCTTCTGGGAAGGCTTTCCACTAGATGTTGGAACATTGCTGCAGGGACTTGCGTCCATTCAGTCACAAGAGCATGACTGAATGGAAGCATTTCGCTACACCCACAATAACATCTACTAAACGTGTGTATGTGACAAATAACATTTTGACTGATGTTGGAGGATTAGGCCTGGCTCGCAGTCTGCATTCCAATTGATCCCAAAGGTGTTCAATAGGGTTAAGGTCAGGGCTCTGTGCAGGCCAGTCATGTTCTTCCACACCGAACTCAACAAACCATTTCTGTATCAACCTCATTTTGTGCACAGGAGCATTGTCATGCTGAAACAGGAAAGGGCCTTCCCTAAACTGTTGCCACACAGTTGGATGCACAGAATCATCTAGAATGTAATTGTATGCTGTGGCGTTAATATTTCCCTTCACTGGAACTAAGGGGCCTAGCCCGAACCATGAAAAACGGCACCAGACCATTATTCCTTCTCCACCAAACTTTACAGTTGGCATTATGCATTGGGCAGGTAATGTTCTCTTGGCATCCACCAAACCCAGATTTGTCCATTGGACTGCCAGATGGAGAAGTGTGATTCATCACTCCAGAGAACGCGTTTCCACTGCTCCAGAGTCCAATGGCTTCGAAAATTACACCACTCCAGCTGACACTTGGCATAGCGCATGGTGATCATAAGCTTGAGTGTGGCTGCTTGGCCACGGAAACCCATTTCATCGAGCTCCTGACGAACAGTTATTGTGCTTCCAGAGGCAGTTTGTTACTCGGTAGTGAGTGTTGCAACCGAGGACAGACAATTTTTATGCGTTACTCACTTCAGCAATTGACAGTCCCGTTCTGTGAGTTTGTGGGGCCTACCACTTAGCGGCTGAGCAGTTGTTGCTCCTAGACGTTTCCACTTAACAATAACAGCACTTACAGTTGACCAGGGCAGCTTTAGCAGGGCAGACAATTTTCAAACTGACTTTTTGGAGAGGTTGCATCCTGACTGTGCCACGTTAAAAGTCATTGAGCTCTTCAGTAAGGCCATTCTACTGCCAATGTTTCTCTATAGAGATTGCATGGCTGTGTGCTCGATTTTATACACCTGTCAGCAACGGGTGTGGCTGATATAGCCGAATGGGTGTCGACGTACTTTTGTATATATAGTGTAACATGCAGACAATAGTTAACATTGGGCTCACCTCAGTGATATTTTGTGGTCCTATGCTGCTCAGCTGGTTCTTCTGTGGGTTCAGGACTACGTGAAGTCTGGTTGACCTCCATGACCATGGTCCCCTCAGGGTTCCCCAGACCCTCCTCACACCCCTACTCCTTTATCAGCAGCACCTCCTATTCCTGGAAGAGAGAGGTGATACAGATTACACTGACGTACTCCCTCAAGTACGTACACACAGATAATAAACACACTTTCAACATGGAGTGTTTACCCATGCCCACCACATCTGAGTCCTATACTGTAGTTACAGAATGACTTCATTGTTGTTAAACCCATCATGGTGGACACATGATGTTGTGGATAAATATGAGTCAGTTATGATAAGTCAAAAGTCATCTGACAAACCTGACTGAACTATTTTGACGTGTACAGTAGGTGTTTGTTAGTGTGGGTATATTTAATTAGTGTGGGTATATTTAGTAAGTGTATATTGGTTATAAAGCTCTGTTGTGTGTATGTAGAATAGGGTGAGATCAGATGTGAAGTATATTAATAAAGGGAGTCTCAAATAAGGAGAACAAAGTCAAAATGTTTATTTATTTAAACATACACGTTTTAAACCACACATACATCTGCATGAACTTGATAAACTGCATTAATATAAAGTATTGAATGGATGTAATGAAATAGGAATTTGTGAACATCATATAACCTACACAGTACAAATACAATATGTAATAGATTCATTAGGCTTACGGTATATATGCATTATATATCATTATGTCTGGATGCAATATTCTACCCAGTAAAATTTAGCACTGAAATCTGTTACTCTAATTATTCCAAATGCATCTGTGGATCTTTTCTGTTGACAACATTAATCATTGTCTTTAATGCAGGGTTTGATGCCAAAGCCAGAAGCTATCAAGTGGAATGGTTACTTTCTATGTTATAGAGTGGAATGGTTTTTCTGCTGCTGTATCCTCAGGTAGTTACTCTCTGAATGGCCTCTCTCCCGTGTGGACCTTCAGGTGCATCTTCAGATGGTGCTGGTGGGAGAACCGCTTCTCACACTGTTGGCAGCTGTAGGGTTTCTCCCCTGTGTGGACCCTCTGGTGCCTCTTTAGGTTGCCAGCATGGGCGAACCGCATGTGACACTGGGTACAGCTGTAGGGTTTTTCCCCTGTGTGTACCCTCTGGTGGATCTCCACCTTCTGAGGGCAGCTGAAGCCTTTGTTACAGAACATGCAGAGGAACCGCTTCTCTTTACCGCCTGTTTTTGCTGCTCCCCCTCCCCGAGCCTTGGATCTTTGGTCGTTTGAGTTCAATACCTGATCGAATAGGCCTTGTGAATCGGAAGGTGCCATCGACATGGACACTGAGTGTAAAGAGGAATTGGTTGTGACATTTAGATTTGTCTCCAGGTTTTCCCTGTAGTCTAAGAAGTCTCTGCTGTTGCCCTGCGAGTGTCCTTCTCCTAAATGAGTCTCGACTTCATTCCATGTCAGAGGAGCGTCGCCCTCCACTTTCACAGTCACATCATCTAAGGCCAGACCATCCCCTTTCTCATCTAGGCACTCTTCAGAATATACACTACTACTGTACCGGTTCCAGTCTCCTCTCAGTGGATTAGTCTGTGTATCTAAGCCCACAGGCATGTCACCAGGTATCATCCCTGTCTCGGCAGTGTATGAACAAGATGGATCATTGCCAGTCTGTAATGAGTTACCTGAGTCCTGATGGGACAGAACCGTCCTCGGGTTACCGTAAAGTAAATACTCTGAGCTGGGAGAAGAACGACAGCCCAGTCCCCCCAGCCCCAGTATCTCTGGGTCAGATCTGGTGTGTAAAATCCTTTGTGTTACAGTTAAAGTGTCTGTCTCTGACTTGAGGGTGGTGTCCTGCGTTCCACTGTCCTCTGTGATGCTGCGTCGGATCCTGGGCGGCACTAGGGTGGTGGAGGGATCCTCTGTGGCTACAGGAGGCACTCCAGCCGCTCCAGTCTGGATGTTTCTGCTGTGTCGTGGGTCCTCGTCTCCTTCAGACCTCTCCAGCTTGACCCCAGGACCTGCAGCCTCTGCATCTGCAGGCTGACAAGGAGGAGGTTATTACCGGTACATGAGTAGGATTAGATAATAATGTCATAGGGAAGTCTCACAAGCTCCCCTATGGCAGATAAATGAGAATGTACATGTAAGCAAGTGAATAGCCGAGGGGAGCCTTTCTGAAATAAATGGGATACATTTGATGTAATGTAATTTTTATGTAATACTATTACACTAACTTCTATCACGATAACGTTCTGGGTTGAGGTTCCACTCCCCTCGTCAACAGTGATTGGTTGGTCATCTCTACATGTTTTGTGTCCCGCTTGCTTCACAAAGCTCCTGTAGCCTCCAGTGAGATGTCCTTCACCTGAGAGAGTGATTGGGGGAAAAGAGATGGTTAGGTTAGCCACTGTCAATGATCAAAACTATAATGTACACTATTGACAGTTTTGACACTGTCTAGAAATGACAAGGATGTAAGGTAACACTTTGCATAACTTCTTGAGATACAATTTATAGATTGATTCACTATGTTCCATGCAGTATATTGTTTTCAATAAGTAAATAATAGGAAATTCCCTAAATAAATAATCTGGTTAGAACATTATATTTTGTCTTTGTGCAAAATAGCCAAGCGATTATTGCATACTAGCCAACAAACTGACCAAGACCCAATTCTGGTTAACCATATGTGGTTAAGACATCTACAATCACAGCGTGGAAAAAGCGACAGGCCCTGCTCTTCGTTCTGCAAAATGTACCTCTTGCCATTCCTCTGTTTCGGTCGAGGATCTTGACACCACTGGGACGACTGGCGAGGACGCGCTCTCGCGTTGTTCTATCTGCGCGCTCCCGTGCAACCTTTGGTTCCAATAGGTGTAGTTTCCTCCGCAATGCCCTGTTTTCTTTCTGGCTTCGAGTCATTTCCAAACGAAACACTGCATAGTCGTCGTCTACGAGTTTACAGATATCTGCCACGGCTGCATTCGCTAGCACCTCCATGATGGAGGCTATTTGAGTGTGAAAAACCACACAGTTAGCCATGTTGGCTAATGTTCACAGCTAGCTAACTGGCGTTAACTATATAACATTTATCAACCAATCCCTGCGAATTAAATACTATAGGGTATACGTATGTGCTTCTGTGCAGCTAATTAGTCATATTTTGAGTTCCAGTGTGTTAATAAACGTCCAAATAACAAATAAAAATGCTAACGTGTAAATTGTACTTTGTCGCTGTTCACTTCCGGTTACACTGAAGAGAAAGGGATCTTATTGGTTGGCGTCATAGCTCAAAGGGTGTTAAATGAAAGGTAATGCGCGCTGTTCTTTTAATTACGGTAGTGAACCGAAATATTCAAGACCCACGCCTCACGACATTCGATAGCCAATGGGCTCTCAGTATCCCTTTCACAGCCGCTTTCGAGGAGACAGTCTGCTTTTCTCATTCCCGTGTCCATCCAGCTATTACGATTGACTGACAGATAACAAGCTAAATGCCACGCTATATGTGAACTAAGCAAGCTAGCTAACGAATTAGATATGGTTACGAGTAGAATTGCTTATTTTCAGATACAGAAAATAGAGCTAAAGTAGCATCATTGAAGTTGGTATGCTGCGTTGCACTTCATGGAATCAATAAAAAGCTGGCGAGTTTGACAGACTACCGCTGGAAGAAAGTGAAGACAACTAACGTTACTCAGTAAGGTAACGTTAGCTAATTACGATCAGTGGTGGGGAAAAGTATCCAATTGTCATACTTGAGTAAAAATATAGATACCTTAATCAAGTAAAAGTCACCCAGTAAAATACTACTTGAGTATAAGTCTAAAACTATTTGGTTCTAAATATACTTAACTATAAAAAGTAAAAGTATAAATCATTTCAAATTCCTTATATTCAGCAAAGCAGACTGCACCATTTTCTTGTTTTTAAATTTTACGAATAGCCAGGGGTACACTCCAACACTTAGACATAATTTACAAATGATGCATTTGTATTTAGTGAGTCTGCCAGATCAGAGGCAGTAGGGATGACCACGTGTTCTCTTAAAATGCTCGACAATTTTGCTGTCCTGCCAAGCATTCACCATGTAACTAGTACTTTTGGGTGCCAGGGAAAATGTATGGAGTAAAAACGACATTACTTTCTTAAGGAATGTAGTGAAGTAAAAAACGACTTAAGTAGTACTTTAAAGTATTTTTACTTAAGTACTTTACCCCACTGGTTACTATAATGTATCTATCTGGCTATTATCTGTTCATCTGATCCCTTCTAGAATGTCAACAAAATTAGATGTCTGTACACTTGTAAGGTAATAATAGATAATTTACCTCATGGTAAATGCAAACTCTGAATTATTGTAATGTCTAGCATGGCATGCATTTAAAATGATTGAAGTTATTATATTAATGCCACTTTCAAATGTATGTTTCCATCATTCTAAGATATGGCAATCAGCAGTAGAAACAATAACAATGCGGTTTCCCCGCCCCTGGTACGGTGAAAAGCTGAGAGATGGGCCTGGAGAAATGTAAACTCTCAAATTCATAGACAGAGCTATGGATGCAAGGACCGACCATCCACAGTTTTAACCATGTTATGAGGTGATATTTTCTTTGTTTACAAACATTGGCGTTAAACAAGCTTGTATTTTGGGTTCTGATGGGGTGTGACAATTGAACTAAGCTCATGAGGCATTTATAATTTATATTATTCAAGAATCAGTGGATACATATAATTAATTTACAAGTCAAAACATGTATGTAGGATCTGCTGATTGCCCCTTTAAAATGTCTGCACATTGGACAAACTATCTATCAATGCCAATTGGAGACTAGCCCATTGGAAGAAGAGATCAACCACCTCAGGTGTCAACTACCGGTCTCTTCCACCTCAGAAAATGCAGTGCCTTGCCCACACCCAAGGCAGTGACAAGGGAGAGGGAGGCAACATCCCCAGTCAAGATCCAGGTGGCAAATTGCTGGCAGACCATGCCAGAGAACAAAGAAACAAAGAAAGTAGTTTTATATTTGTCTCTCACCTTCTTCCCTAAAAAAGTCATATTCTGCAATAAAACGTAGCCTAAGTTATAATATTGGATAGCCTATTCTTATCAAGTATCTATTTTCATAGTGTGAATGATGTAAAGTTATTTTTGTCAAATAAAAGTATTAATTGGCATCAGGAAGGTGCCTGCAATTACTGTATTTATGCTCTGCAGCCACATTCTCTGTGTCTGCATTCATAGGTCATGGATAGGACACACCAGACCTAGAGCCATCTTGGGTGGTGCTCAGCCCAGGCTGGCAAACCTGGATAAGGTGTTCTTTGTCCTTGATGTGATGTTCCCCCAAGATGACATTCTGGTGAAATCCACCCTACTGGTACTTTATAATATTTGCATATCATCAGTCTACCATAATTCTATCTACAGTATAACTGCATAATATCCTACAAAAGAGAATTTGATGGGTAGCCAGGCTGGGACTCCTTGGGGCAGTCAGTCCAACACCTTTGTCCAGGAGTGTCAAACTCAATTCAAGGAGAGCTGCGTGTCTACTGGGTTATTACCTTTGAATTTATGTTCAATTAAGACCTAGAAAACCAGGTGAGCGTTCCAAACTAATTTTATTTATTTATTATTTCACCTTTATTTAACCAGGTAGGCAAGTTGAGAACAAGTTCTCATTTAGAATTGCGACCTGGCCAAGATAAAGCAAAGCAGTTCGACACATACAACGACACAGAGTTAAACATGGAGTAAAACAAACATACAGTCAATAATACAGTAGAAACAAGTCTATATACGATGTGAGCAAATGAGGTGAGATAAGGGAGGTAAAGGCAAAAAAAGGCCATGGTGGCAAAGTAAATACAATATAGCAAGTAAAACACTGGAATGATAGATTTGCAGTGGAAGAATGTGCAAAGTAGAAATAAAAATAATGGTGTGCAAAGGAGCAAAATAAATACAGTAGGGAAAGAGGTAGTTGTTTAGGCTAAATTATTGGTGGGCTATGTACAGGTGCAGTAATCTGTGAGCTGCTCTGACAGCTGGTGCTTAAAGATAAATCAAATCAAATTTTATTTGTCACATACACATGGTTAGCAGATGTTAATGCGAGTGTAGCGAAATGCTTGTGCTTCTAGTTCCGACAATGCAGTAATAACCAACAAGTAATCTAACTAACAATTCCAAAACTACTGTCTTATACACAGTGTAAGGGGATAAAGAATATATACATAAAGATATATGAATGAGTGATGGTACAGAGCAGATACAGTAGATGGTATCGAGTACAGTATATACATATGAGATGAGTATGTAAACAAAGTGGCATAGTTAAAGTGGCTAGTGATACATGTATTACATTTTTTTATTTTTTTTATTTAAATTTTACCTTTATTTAACCAGTTAAGAACATATTCTTATTTTCAATGACGGGTGGGTTAACTGCCTGTTCAGGGGCAGAACGAACCTTGCCAGCTCGGGGGTTTGAACTCGCAACCTTCCAGTTACTAGTCCAACGCTCTGACCACAAGGCTACGCTGCCGCACATAAGGATGCAGTAGATGATATAGAGTACAGTATATACATATGCATATGAGATGAATAATGTAGGGTATGTAACATTATATTAGTTAGCATTGTTTAAAGTGGCTAGTGATATATTTTACATAATTTCCCATCAATTCCCATTATTAAAGTGGCTGGAGTTGAGTCAGTGTCAGTGTCAGTGTGTTGGCAGCAGCCACTCAATGTTAGTGGTGGCTGTCCTCTGTCCTCTTGCAATACCTACAGCTTCCACACGTTGTCTAGAGTCTTGTCATTTGCCAACTATTTGTTTCTTGGTCAAACAGATGCAAGGCAACGCATTTCTTCCGGTCTCCGACCGGATATTTTGGTTGAGATTTATCCGGACAGCATTTCCAGACGGACACCTATAGAATTGGCATCGCCTCGTTATCAATTTTATCGCTTATTAACGTATACTAATACCTAAAGTTGCATTACAAAAGTATTTCGAAGTGTTTTGTGAAAGTTTATCGTCAACTTTTTTAATAAAAAAAATGACGTTACGTTAGAAAACACTATTTTTTTCCGTTGTTCACACAGTGTTCATAGATCGATATCTAGGCTATATATGGACCGATTTAATCTAAAAAAGACCCAAAATTATGTTTATGGGACATCTAGGAGTGCCAAGAAAGAAGCTCGTCAAAGGTAATGAATGTTTTATATTTTATTTCTGCGTTTTGAGTAGCCCCCGGCTATCGCAAAATCTGTCGTTAGGTGACGTTGAAGTATTTTGGGGGATACATGCTATCAGATAATAGCTTCTCATACTTTCGCCGAAAAGCATTTTACAAATCTGACTTGGTGAATAGATTCACAACGAGTGTAGCTTTAATTCAGTACCTTGTATGTGCATTTTAATGAAAGTTTGAGTTTTATCAAAAACTATACGTGGCACACTTGAAATTTCCGCTGATTGATGTTCCCACAGCGGGAGCACTTCCCCAACAAGTTAACAGTCTGATGGCCTTGAGATAGAAGCTGTTTTTCAGTCTCTCGGTCCCAGCTTTGATGCACCTGTACTGACCACCTGTACTGACCTCGCCTTCTGGATGATAGCGGGGTGAACAGGCAGTGGCTCGGGTGGTTGTTGTCCTTGATGATCTTTATGGCCTTCCTGTAACATCGGGTGGTGTAGGTGTCCTGGAGGGCAGGTAGTTTGCCCCCGGTGATGCGTTGTGCAGACCTCACTACCCTCTGGAGAGCCTTACGGTTGTGGGCGGAGCAGTTGCCGTACCATGCGGTGATACAGCCCGCCAGGATGCTCTCGATTGTGCATCTGTAGAAGTTTGTGAGTGCTTTTGGTGACAAGACTAATTTCTTCAGCCTCCTGAGGTTGAAGAGGTGCTGCTGCGCCTTCTTCACGATGCTGTCTGTGTGAGTGGACCAATTCAGTTTGTCTGTGATGTGTATGCCGAGGAACTTAAAACTTGCTACCCTCTCCACTACTGTTCCATCGATGTGGATAGGGGGGTGTTCCCTCTGCTGTTTCCTGAAGTCCACAATCATCTCCTTAGTTTTGTTGACGTTGAGTGTGAGGTTATTTTCCTGACACCACACTCCGAGGGCCCTCACCTCCTCCCTGTAGGACGTCTCGTCGTTGTTGGTAATCAAGCCTACCACTGTTGTGTCGTCCGCAAACTTGATGATTGAGTTGGAGGCGTGCGTGGCCACGCAGTTGTGGGTGAACAGGGAGTACAGGAGAGGGCTCAGAACGCACCCTTGTGGGGCCTCAGTGTTGAGGATCAGCGGGGTGGAGATGTTGTTGCCTACCCTCACCACCTTGGGGCGGCCCGTCAGGAAGTCCAGTACCCAGTTGCACAGGGCGGGGTCGAGACCCAGGGACGAGAACTGGAAGGAGAGGCGGCCAAAGAAATAATTGGTTTTGGGCGTGACCAGAGACCTGCTGGAGCGCATGCTACAGGTGGGTGATACTATGGTGACCAGCGAGCTGAGATAAGGGGGGACTTTACCTAGCAGGGTCTTGTAGATGACATGGAGCCAGTGGGTTTGGCGACGAGTATGAAGCGAGGGCCAGCCAACGAAAGCGTACAGGTCGCAATGGTGGGTAGTATATGGGGCTTTGGTGACAAAACGGATGGCACTGTGATAGACTGCATCCAATTTGTTGAGTAGGGTATTGGAGGCTATTTTTGTAAATGACATCGCCGAAGTCGAGGATTGGTAGGATGGTCAGTTTTACAAGGGTATGTTTGGCAGCATGAGTGAAGGATGCTAATAAACCGACACTCGCCCCTCCAGGAATTGAGTTTGACACCCCTGCCTTAGTCCTTACATCATGAAGTCTGAGCATAACAATATATTTGAAATGCCTGAATTCAGAATCAATTGGGCTTCCCCAAAAAAGATGGTGGCTGGGATAGGTTCATTTGGATTGCAGATTTTCTGGAGACAAAAAAACAGTTATATGGCCCATCTAAACTTTATCTTTACTAACGACATGCCACTGGCTTTGAGTAAGGTTAGTGTGTCTATGTATGCGGATGACTCAACACTATACACGTCAACTACGACAGCGACTGAAATGACTGCAACACTTAACAAAGAGCTGCAGTTAGTTTCAGAATGGGTGGCAAGGAATAAGTTAGTCCTAAATATTTCCAAAACTAAAAGCGTTGTATTTGGGACAAATCATTCACTAAACCCTAAACCTCAACTACATCTCGTAATGAATAATGTGGACATTGAGCAAGTTGTGGTGACTAAACTGCTTGGAGTTACCCTGGATTGTAAACTGTCATGGTCAAAACATATTGATACAACAGTAGCTAAGATGGGGAGAAGTCTTTCCATAATAACACACAGCTCTGCCTTCTTAACAACACTATCTACAAGGCAGGTCCTGCAGGTCCTGGTTTTGTCACACCTGGACTACTGTTCAGTCGTGTGGTCAGGTGCCACAAAGAGGGACTTGGGAAAATTGCAGTTGGCTCAGAACAGGGCAGCACGGCTGGCCCTTAAAAGTACACGGAGAGCTAACATTAATGACATGCATGTAAATCTCTCCTGGCTCAAAGAGGAAGAGAGATTGACTTCCTCATTACTTGTTTTTGTAAGAGGTGTTGACAAGCTGAAGGGACCGAGCTGTCTGTTTAAAATACTCGCACACAGCTCAGACACCCATGCATACCCCACAAGACATGCCACCAGAGATCTCTTCACAATCCCCAAGTCCAGAACAGACTATGGGAGGCGCACAGTACTACATAGAGCCATCACTACATGGAACTCTATTCCACATCAGGTAACTGATGCAAGCGGTAGAATCAGATTTAAAAAGCAGGTAAAATACACCTTATGGAATAGCGGGGACTGTGAAGTAAAACAAACATAGGCACAGACGCATGCATACACACACATGATAACATAACCACTATACACACACATACACATGGATTTTGCATTGTAGATATGTGGTAGTGGAGTATGGGCCTGAGGGCACACACTTAGTGTGTTGTGAATTCTGTAATGAATGTATTGTAATGATTGTATAACTGCCTTAATTTTGCCGGACCCCAGGATCCAATTTTAAGTCCCAATGAGGGGATTTGATTAAGCTGGCACAGGTGCCCAGGAAGGTGGAGATTTACCAGGTGAAAAGTGATTGCATTCGTTGTGAAACCGGGCTGCCTCCTGGGTGTGAACAGTGTGACATGGCGAAGTCATCTCAAAACAAAGTGACGTATGCTAAGCACGTGGAATAATGATTACAACACATGCAAAGTGTTTGAAACGCATACGTACTTTATCTGCCTTATTAAACCAGTCAGAAAAGTATTTATTTATGGAAAATGTATGTTGTATGTTCCTGAACAATGCACCATGCTGCCTTGTTGGCAATATGACCTGGTGGCGCAGATTACGGTTCTATTTGAGCAGGGCTTTCCTCTCGCACCGCTTTCGCCCGTTCAAATCATGAGCCATGTCCTGGTGCACGCTGGTTCATCTTAATCAAACTCCCTCATTCATATGCAGAAAGAGTGTCAAACAAGGCATATCCAGATTGGCAGTAAATTAAATACACTTCAACATAGGTTCAGATGCTATTCAATGAGCTAACAAGGATAGTTAGTCTTAAGTAATTATGACATAAACGTTTGTTTATGTGTAATTCTGTGTTGTTTTTGTCGCAATGCTTTGCTTTATCTTGGCCTACCTGGTTAAATAAAGGTGATATCTACATATATATACTTTTTTTATACCGTACACTACTACGGTATCTCATTGGATTAGTCTGTGTATCTAATCCCACAGGCCCGTCACCAGGTATCATCTCTCTAGCGTATGAACAGGACCTGATCATTGCCACTCTGTAACGCATCACCTGTGACCCGATTGGACAGGACAGTCCTCGGGCTCAGGTTACCATAAAGTAAATACTTTAAATGGGGAAAGGAGGACAGCTCAGTCGCCCCAGCCCTGTTAAAGTCTCGGTGTCTGTCTCTGACTTGACGACGGCGCTCAGTGTTCCACTGACCTCCGTGATGCTGTGTCGGGTCCTTGACCTCTCCAGCTTGACAACAGTGATTAACAGTGATTGTGTCACACTGTCTTCACAAAGCTCCTGTGGCCTCCAGTGAGATCTCCTTCACCTGAGAGAGTGATAGAAGGAAAAGAGGTGGTTAGTTTAGCTACTGTCAATGCTCAACGGTATACTATTGTGTCAGCAGCTATTCCATACCATTGATGCTGTCTAGAATTGGCAAGGATGTAAGGTAACATTTCTCATAACTTCTATACTATTTGTTGATTGATATATTATGTTCCACGCATCACATTGTTTTTATTGACTAAATAATAAGAAGTGCATTAATCAAGCATCTGGTTAGAATATGATATTGTGCCTTTGTGCTAGCTAAGTAATCAGGGGAATTATTGCATACTATCCAAAAACTGACCAAGACCCAATTCTCGATAACGAATCTGAACACGTGCAAAGGTGAACAAGGCGACAGGCACTGAGCTATATATGCACGGCGACAGGCCACGCAGCCTCTGCCTTCTGCTATTTGTACCTCTTGACATGCCTCTGTATCTGTTGAGGATCTTAAACACTACGCTCTCACGTTGTCCTCTCTGCTCGATCCCGTGCCATTTTTAGTTTCCAGTAGCTGTAGATTCCTTCACAATGCCCCGTTTTCTTTCTGGCTTTGAGTTATTTCCAAACGAAACACTGCATAGTCGTCGTCTACGAGTTTACAGATCTCTGTCACGGCTGCATTCGCTAGCACCTCCAAGATGGAAGCTATTTGAGTGTGAAAAACCATACAGATAGCCACATTAGCTACAATTAGCAGCTAGCTAGGGTTATCCAGATAACATCTATCAACCAAGTCCTGTCTCCAATGCAAATTAAAGACTACTGCTGTAAGTATGTGATGGTGTGCAGTTAAATTTGGCATATTTTGAGTTCCAGGACTTTAATGTCTAAATAACAACAATAAACACAAACGTGGAAATTGTTCTACAATAAAGAGACCTTATCTTATTGTTTGGCATCATAGCTGAACGGGTGAGCTTAAATGAAAAAGGTATGCATGCTGCTCTTTGAATTATGGTACTGTTTATTACATTACACATCAAATCTCCCAATGTCAGTATCAATCAAGTGGAGGGAAGACGTGTTTAGAAAGAACAGTGTGAATACAGCAAGAATACAGTAGAAAATATTAGAATGACTTTATTCCATCTATATCACCTCAGTAAGGTAAATATTAAACTGTCCTTGTTCTAGCCCGGGTTCACTGTCTCTCTAAAAACAGGTATTTACAAGCCTGTTTCAAATGACAAGTTAAAGGGTTAATGAAGGGTATGCGGTTAATTAGCCTCTTACCCCAAAACACTTCACAACTATATGTCAACTTAAGAATAGTTCCCGGATATCCCCTGTGTACATCTCGAGCCACACTGCTACAATTTCTCCCGGTTGTGGACACTCCTATGTCTGATAAGGTTAGTCAGGAAGGAGAAGCTCTTGTAACATAGTTTGCACTTGAAGGGCTTGTCCTTGGTGTGAACGGCCTGGTGCTCCCTCAAATAGTCTGCCCTAGCGAAGCGCTTCCCACATGTGGGGCAGGTGTACGGCTTGTCGGCGTCCGTCCTAATACATGGCCTCCCACGTTGTGACCCAATGACACCAGACGAGGCAGAAGCAGGAGCCACCACCCTCAGGTGGTTAGTCTTTAAGCTCCCTCCTTGACCTCTAGCCATTGTTGTTTGGGTGTTGATGTTGTGTCCTGTGTTATAGGCTAAGTACCTCTTGTGATGGATGCCCATCCTGACCCTGTCTGTATTGGTGGGGTAACCATGAGGTAATTGAGGAAGGCTAGACCCAGGTCCAGGCCCTCTGTGAACCCATTCGCCAGGCATTAGACAAGTTCCTGAAGGAGAAGACAGACCTCCTGTTAGACTCTCACCAGGGGGGTCTCCCACCAATCTCTGTGAAGGCTGAAGCCCAGGATGACCTGCTCTGTTCATCATGGATACTGTGGTGTTTGTATCATAGGAACAGGAGGGTCTATCTCTATCAGCCCCAGGCCCTGCTTCATCCCTGCACTGAGACTGTAAAGAGAAGGGTCTGGGCTGCAGACTGGATCCCTGACTGGAGCCTCTGTCTATCTGATGACCACCAGGACTGAGGTTGTTCAGTCCACCTGTCCACTGGTTGTGTTCTGTGTGGTGGTTGTGGTGGAGTCTCTGTCCCTCATTGTTCGGTTCTGTTTCTGACTCGGAATGGAAAAGTGACGGCTCCTGATCCAGGGTCCTGATCCGGAGCCAAGGTTTGTGACCGGCCGCCTCAGAGGTCCAGTCTCTCCCACCAGCAACACCGGATATCAGAAGGTCCTCGTGGACTGCAGACTGTAAACACAAATTGTACAGAAGAGAATAAAGGTTTATATAAGAAACTCTTTGCTGTACACACAAAGCATTACATTATAAAATGTTAACCACAGTCAAGCCCATCTCTAACACTGTGATTCATGTACCTAACAATCTGGAGTCATTTGTGTTTATTTTTATTTTTAAATCCAAATGTGTTGATTCAAGAATGAAGTATGTTTTGGTTCGACTGGGATAAGTGAAATTCAGCCCTTGCAATGATACAAAAAGTCAGTACAGAGTAAATGTATTTCATTTCAACAAAATGGTCATACACTCACATAACGTGAAGAACAGTACTTTTATTGCACAAAACGATACGTGTGTCAGGCAGAATAACTTCCAACTATGGTAACACTATATCTTCTGTAAATCTGATACCCTTGCTTTGATAAAATTAATTTTAGAATACTTTGGAAAAGGTTGAACATTACATTACACACAGCTTGACTACTTCATGTCAAGTAAACATTAAGTTACTATCATTTCCTCATTATAAAACACCAGCAAAGATTGTCACTTTTCATCAGTAAAGCAATTTTACAGACACCATCACACCACACCAAGGTGTCCTCAGTTCACCTCGTCCAGTTCTCTACTATTCTTGTTCTGAGAAATGAAGGTTATTCCATGCGATAAATTGCCAAGAAACTGAAGATCTCATACAACACTGTGTGCTAGTCCCTTCACAGAACAGCACAAACTGGCTCTAACCAGAATAGAAAGAGTGGGAGGCCCCGGTGCACAACTGAACAAGAGGACAAGTACATGAGTGAAAAGGGAGGGGCATGTAAGAAAGAGCGGGAGAAAAGACAAAGGACTTCACTATCGTACGTATAGCTGATAACTATGCTCATGGAAATGCAAATATTTTGCAGATGAAAAGCCGCTGACTCTATTCCAAGTAAACTACTGAAAGAGCTGCTTCCTGTGCCTTGCCCTCCTATGTTGAACATAATAAATGCCTCCCTATCCACCGAATGTGTACCAAACTCACTAAAAGTGGCAGTAATAAAGCCTCTCTTCAAAAAGCAAAACCTTGACCCAGAAAATGTTTTTTTTTAAATAAATCGGCCTATATCGAATCTTCCATTCCTCTCAATTTCTTTTGAAAAAGCTGTTGCACAGCAACTCACTGCCTTCCTGAAGATAAACAATGTATACAAAATGTCTGGTTTTAGACCCATCATAGCACTGAGACTGCACCCATGATGGTGGTAAATTACCTTTTAATGGCGTCAGACCAAGTTCTGGCTGGGTTTAAAGCTTATCTGTTGGAAAGATATCAGTTGGTTTCTGTGGATGGTTTGTCCTCAAATCAACTGTAAATTTCAGTGCTTCTCAAGGTTACATATTAGGACCACTATTATTTTCACTATATATTTTACCTCTTGGTGATGTCATTCGGAAACATACTGTTAACTTTCACTGCTATGCTGACGATACACAGCTGTACATTTCAATGAAACATGGTGAAGGCCCAAAATTGCCCACCCTGGAAGCCTGTGTTTAATACATAAGGAAGTGGATGGCGGCACATTTTTTACTTTTAAACTCGGACAAAACTGAGGTGCTAGTTCTAGGTCCCAAGAAACAAAGAGAACTTCTGTTGGACCTGACAATTAACCTTGATGGTTGTACAGTTGTCTCAAATAAAACTGTGAAGGACCTCGGTGTTACTCTGGACCCTGATCTCTCTTTTGACGAACATATCAAGACTGTTTAAAGACAGCTTTTTTTTCTATCTATGTAACATTGCAAACATCAGAAACTTTCTGTCCAAAAATGATGCAGATAAATGTATCCATGCTTTTGTTACTTCTAGGTTAGACTACTGCAATGCTCTACTTTCCGGCTACCCGGATAAAGCACAACATAAACCTCAGTTAGTGCTAAACACAGCTGCTAGTATCTTGACTAGAACCAAAAAATGTGATCATATTACTCCAGTGCTAGCCTCTCTACACTGGCTTCCTGTTAAGGCAATGGCGGATTTCAAGGTTTTACTGCTAACCTACAAAGCATTACATGGGCTTGCTCCTACCTATCTTTCCGATTTGGTCCTGCCGTACATACCTACACGTACGCTATGCTCACAAGATGCAGGCCTCCTTATTGTCCCTAGAATTTCTAAGCAAACAGCTGGAGGCAGTGCTTTCTCATATAGAGATTCATTTTTATGGAATGGTCTGCCGATCCATGTGAGAGACGGAGACTCCGTCTCAACCTTTACGTCTTTATTGAAGACTCATCTCTTCAGTGGGTCATATGATTGAGTGTAGTCTGGCCCAGGGGTGTGAAGGTGAACGGAAAGGCACTGGAGCGACGAACCACCCTTGCTGTCTGCCTGGCCGGTTCCCCTCTCTCCACTGGGATTTTCTGCCTCTAACCCTATTACAGGGCCTGAGTCACTGGTTTACTGGTGCTCTTCCATACAGTTCCTAAGAGAGGTGCGTCACTTGAGTGGGTTGAGTCACTGACGTTATCTTCCTGTCCGGGTTGGCGCCCCCCTCGGGTTTGTGCCTTGGGGGAGATCTTCGTGGGTTATACTCAGCCTTATCTCAGGGTAGTAAGTTGGTGGTTTGAAGATATACCTCTAGTAGTGTGGGGTTATATCCTGCCTGTTTGGCCCTGTCCGGGGGTGTTGTCGGACGGGGCCACAGTGTCTCCCAACCCTTCCTGTCTCAGCCTCCAGTATTTATGCTGCAGTAGTTTATGTGTCGGGGGGCTAGGATCAGTCTGTTATATCTGGAGGACACCTGTCTTATTCGGTGTCCTGTGTGAATCTAAGAATGCTCCCTCTAACTCTCTCTCTTTCTCTCTCTCTTCTCTGCTGCTGCTCCAGTTTCAACTGTTCTGCCTGCGGCCATGGAACCCTGACCTGTTCACGGGATGTGCTACCTTGTCCCAGACCTGCTGTTTTCGACTCTCTCTCTCTACCGCACCTGCTGTTTCTAACTCCGAATGATCGGCTATGAAAAGCCAATTGACATTTACTCCTGAGGTGCTAGTTTTTTCTGTTTGCTGTTTGGAGTTCTAGGCTGGGTTTCTGTATAGCACTTTGCGACATTGGCTTATGTAAAAAGGGCTTTATAAATACATTTTATTGATTGATTGATTGATTGGAAAATAATTGCAATATACATATTTACGATTGTATGGCTTTGTTGTCTCCCTGTTGAAATCGCCGGTCCATTTTCTGGAGAGTCAGTCGACCAAGTCTCTGGTTGTGTAAGTCTCTGATTGTCCACCAGAGGTCACCATGTCCTTTGTAGTCGTAGCTTGTTCGCTTTGTTCTTGAAGTGTCTGTTATAATGGATACGTCAGACGTACCAATGGTCGTTCGATAGGGAAATGTTCTCGTCTTCGGTCAAGTTTCGTACATTTTGTCACGAGTCCTATTTAAGCACTTGGGGAAAAGGGGGCATTCCCTCCTTTTGCTGTAATGTCTGTGCTCACCTGGGCGTGGCCACTGACTTGGTTAAGACTTCATATGAAAAACAATTCTCTCATTTAGAAGGCGAACATCACATTACATCTTCTCACAAATTGTGTTCTACTGTCCTTAGTTACATCACCAATTAGTAATGAATTCGACAAGATTGTTCTTTAAGTACCCACAGACCATTCCAACAGTTTTGGATTATAGAAATATTGTTTCATTATTCAACCTTTTGATGTCACCGTTTTGGCGGGAGAAATCTCTGTGTAACAAAGAGGTTTCTTTCCCCTCAATCCTGCCAAACCCAATGGCAGAGTTTCTACACAGTATTTACGACCGGTCATAAAACTGGTGGGGGAGAGGAGGAGATCAGGCTCTATGATCCTCAGCCAACAGGGCAAGTCATGACACATGGTTATCAAAATGTCACGCCAGAGTAAGGCTACACGAAATACAGACCTTATCGTAAGTGTTTTTAAACTCCCCTATGGGAAAAATGAATGGTGGAATTGATTGTAACCATTTTCCTATTTGACCACGAGGTTCTATGGGTATTATGACAACTCCACTGTGGGGCTCTATATCCAAAACCAACAGAATGAACTACTAACTAACTAGTACTACATTACATGTCACTATACTCTATACATGGGCCGTGTGCATTTTATGTTGGTGTATCCCGAGGTAACTCCTCTCTGAGAACCTCTTCCCGCAGTGCATACAGGAGAACGGCCTCTCTCCCGTGTGGACCTTCAGGTGCATCTTCAGTTGGTGCTGGTGGGAGAACCTCTTCTCACACTGGGGGCAGCTGTAAGATTTCTCCCATGTGGACCCTCTGGTGCATCTTCAGGTTGGACGAGTCAGAGGAACTGTCCAGAAACAGATGGCAGCAGAATAATTTGTCTTCCGTGTGCATCCTCGGATGGGTCTCCACCTGTTTGGGGAAACTGAAATCTTTCTCACAGAACGAACACGAGAAGCGCTTCTTTTTTATGCCTCCACCTTTAATGATTCAGTTTCTCCTGTCATTTGTCAATGAGCTTGTGTAGCCGTTTAGTGTTGAGGAACGGGCATTGTCTGAGGTCTGGTTTATCATAAGGAGAGTGTGAGGAGGATGAAGACCAGGGAGTGTCGGTGTTATCGCAGGGTCCATATTCCAGTTGATACATCTTATAGACGGCAGGCTGAAGGAATTTTTTTCGCAATCATTACTTGTGACCCCACCCCAAATATAATGACACAACCTTAAAATCGGTATATTTTTACATCAACAAATAATGTCAAAATAATTACATTTTCATATCTTATTAAAATAAAAAACACATTTATTCATTAAAATTGTATTTTTCTAATTACCTTTCTCAAAAATGTGTATATATTGTCCCATACAATAAACTGTACTGTTTATTATTTTATTTTTTTTAAAGACAGAAAATGCATTAAAAACTAATATTGGCAACCCCACTTCAGTTGTGACCCCAACTTTGAATACCACTGTGTTAGGGGGTTAACCTGAGGCGCGATCAGTCTCTCTGAATCACAACTAGGGCTGAGTCTGTGTCCATTCTCTCTAGCCACATACAGACACCTTCCTGTCCCCTCAGACCAAATCTACGCCTCGCCCTGGTCTCAGCCAGTCTGTTTGCCATGAAGACTAATATTAGGGATGGGCACGTTATTAGAATATTTGAATATCAACAGACATTAATATTCGATTACATGGGAAAGTAATTCATTTCTGAGAGAAAAAAAATTGACATATATTTTAACAATGAAAAGGCTTTGTCTAAAATGAAATACAATTATCTTTGTGACGTTTCTACATAGCCTACAAGGATAGACCATTATATACATTATTATATTTTTTTTATAAGTGCGCCCCATAAAAAAAACGCTAGCCTACACACGTTCCACAGGTGTAGCTTGTTGCTATTGTAATCAACCAAAGTGGCGCTACATTGAGAGGGAGATGTTTAATCGATGAAAAATTACAGAATTACGTTGGCTAAATGAGGAGTAGGCTACACTGATCATCCAACAGGTAGGCTGTTTCATATGACTAGAGTTGTACGAGGAGCGTAGCAAAATAGCTTTAATTGGCCTTGCTACTTAGCTGACTGCTGTATTTAGCTAGTTTTTTACAAACAATTTGATGGAGTCAAGATTGGCACTACCAGATAGTATGATAGATAACCTATGGCAGCAACAAGTTTGTCTAACCAGAGCGAGTCAGGTTTGGCTACTTTCTCGCTCTCTCCCTCCGTGCCAGACAAATGCCCACCCCTAACTAAGATTGGATATTGTTTTGTGTTTGACTGTCTGTTTCTGGTTAACAGTGTTGTTCCCCAGCCCAGAGTTGAGGATGCTGTCCCATCCACTGACCTCCACTATGTTGCCTCTGGTCCTGGCCTGCTCTGTGATGTTGTCCCCCGGATCCCTGGCTGCACCGGCCTGATTCTGGGAATCCAAGATGGCTGCCCAGTCTTCTCTGTTAGCCTCCAGCCAACTACCTGCAGGAAGAGGTTACAAAATAGACTTTACTAATATGGCAGAGAACTCTACATATGAAGATTTTTTTAAATCATCAAATCAAAATCAAATCAAATTTGTCACATACACATGGTTAGCAGATGTTAATGCGAGTGTAGCGAAATGCTTGTGCTTCTAGTTCCGACAATGCAGTAATAACCAACAAGTAATCTAACTAACAATTCCTAAACTACTGTCTTATACACAGTGTAAGGGGATAAAGAATATGTACATAAGGATATATGAATGAGTGATGGTACAGAGCAGCATAGGCAAGATACAGTAGATGGTATCGAGTACAGTATATACATATAAGATGAGTATGTAAACAAAGTGGCATAGTTAAAGTGGCTAGTGATACATGTATTACATAAGGATGCAGTCGATGATATAGAGCATGGGTGTCAAACTCTGGCCCGTGGGCCAAATTTGGCCCGCGGGGTAATTATATTTGGCCCGCGAGACAATACCAAATTACTACTAGAGCTGGCCCGCCGGTATTATACAGCGCATTAACCACTAATACTACGAATCCCATAATGCTCTGCTGTTTTCGCGCGCCAATCAGGACAGGACCCAGAAACGCTCTCTCCTCTGTGACAGTAGTCATAGCAACATAGACGCTACAACTGTCAGCGAGCTAACCCTTCCCAAAAATGGCGAAAGAAAGGCAGAAAACAGGAGCTTTCTGGACAAGTGGGAGGCAGAATATCGGTTTACATATGTAAAAGACAAACCTGTTTGTCTTGTTTGTGGAGTCAATGTGGCTGTAAGTAAGGAGTACAACATTAGACGACACTATGAAATGAAACACCATGACAAATACAAGGACCTGGACATGACTCAAAGGAGCCAGAAAGTAGAGGAGATGAAAAGAAGTTTGGTTTCACAACAGAATATGTTTAAAAAAGCCACATCACAAAGCGAGGCTGCTGTAAAGGCTAGTTATATAGTGGCAGCAGAGATCGCAAAATCAGCCCGGCCCTTTAATGAGGGAGAGTTCATGAAAAAGTGCATGATGAAGGTTTGTGACCTCGTATGCCGTTAGAAAAAACAAGCATTTTCAAACGTGAGCCTGAGCAGGAACACAGTAGCTGATCGCACATGTGATCTTGCCACCAATCTGTATGACCAGCTGATGGAAAAGGGAAAATATTTTGTTGCGTTCTCCCTCGCTGTGGATGAGAGCTGCGACGCATCTGATACTGCTCAGCTGTCAGTCTTCATCCGTGGAGTGGACTCAAATCTGTGTGTTACGGAGGAGCTATTAGGATTCAAATCAATGCATGGCACAACCACAGGAAAGGAAATCTTTGAGGAGGTTTCCAAATGTGTAACTGAAATAAAGCTGCCGTGGGATAAACTCGTTGGATTAACGACAGATGGTGCGCCAGCGATGTGCGGTAAAAAGAGTGGACTGGTGGGCATGGTTCGGGAGAAGATGCGGGAAGAGAACTGTGCAGGTGAGCTAACTGTTTACCACTGCATCATACATCAGGAAGCACTGTGTGCCAAAGCCCTAAAGATGGAACATGTTATGACCACAGTAACACAGGTAGTTAACTTTATAAGAGCCAAAGGTCTAAATCACCGCCAGTTTAAATCTTTTCTGGAGGAGTGTGGTTCGGAATACGCAGACGTGCCGTATCACACAGAGGTGAGATGGCTAAGCAGAGGAAAAGTACTGAACAGATGTTTCGAGCTGCGTGAGGAAATATGTCAATTCCTGGAAACCAAAGGGAAGGATACAGCAGAGCTCCGGGAGCAAAAGTTCCTGTGTGAGCTGGCCTTTCTCTGTGACATCTCGAGCCATCTCGATGCGCTGAACCTGCAGCTTCAGGGGCGGGGGCGCATCATCACAGACATGTACGCTGCAGTGAGGGCCTTCAAAACTAAACTGTGCCTGTGGGAGAATCAGATGCTGCAAGGAAACCCTTGCCATTTTCCCTGCTGCCAATCCATAAAAGCGCAGATCTCTACCGCCGTGTTCCCATGCGCACAGTTTGCTGAAAAACTCATTGTTCTCGCCGCTGAGTTTAGCCGGCGATTTGCCGACTTCGATGCCCAGAAATGCAAGTTTGAACTGCTTAGTAATCCCTTCGCAGTTGATGTGGAAAATGCACCAACCAACATCCAAATGGAGCTGATTGAACTCCAGTGCAACGACACGCTGAAGTCAAAGTATGATGCTGTGGGTGCCGCACAGTTTCCACGGTTCATCCCTGACACAATGCCTCAGCTCCGCACCCAAGCTGCTCAGATGCTCTCCATGTTCGGCAGAACTTATCTATGCGAGCAACTTTTCTCCTCGATGAAGATGACCAAAACAACTCACAGGAGACGTCTGACTGATGAACATCTTCGCTCGATACTGAGGATTTCTTCAGCTCAGAGCTTGAGCCCAGACATTGATGAACTAGCATCCAAGAAGAGATGCCAGGTATCTGGCTTGGGCACATCAGATTAGACCAGTGTGCAATAATTAACGTTTTCTTTATGCACTTTTTCTTGCTACAAGGCATGGGCTTGAATGGTTGATTGATTTATTATAATTTTATTTGTAAAATTATTAGCCAGTGGAAAAAGTTGATTTGGTATTTAAATCAGAAGGCTGCAAATAGAAAAGAGGCATACAATTTTTATTTACATTTTATTTATTTAATAAATGAATGCCATTGATGTGTTTTTTCATTTGAAATTCTATTTTGCATGTCTCCACTATTAAATTATATATTGTATGGTAATAAGCGATGCTTGTTCCATATTCAATGTTAAAGCAAAACTTGTTTGGGTCCATATTAAAAGGTTAATTTGTTCAATGTTGGCCCGTGACTTTGTTCAGGTTTTACATTTTGGCCCACTGGGTATTTGAGTTTGACACCCCTGATATAGAGTACAGTATATACGTATGCATATGAGATGAATAATGTAGGGTAAGTAACATTATATAAGGTAGCATTGTTTAAAGTGGCTAGTGATATATTTCCATCATTCCCATCAATTCCCATTATTAAAGTGGCTGGAGTTGAGTCAGTGTCAGTGTGTTGACAGCGGCCACTCAATGTTAGTGGTGGCTGTTTAACAGTCTGATGGCCTTGAGATAGAAGCTGTTTTTCAGTCTCTCGGTCCCAGCTTTGATGCACCTGTACTGACCTCGCCTTCTGGATGATAGCGGGGTGAACAGGCAGTGGCTCGGGTGGTTGATGTCCTTGATGATCTTTATGGCCTTCCTGTAACATCGGGTGGTGTAGGTGTCCTGGAGGGCAGGTAGTTTGCCCCCGGTGATGCGTTGTGCAGACCTCACTACCCTCTGGAGAGCCTTACGGTTGAGGGCGGAGCAGTTGCCGTACCAGGCGGTGATACAGCCCGCCAGGATGCTCTCGATTGTGCATCTGTAGAAGTTTGTGAGTGCTTTTTTGGTGACAAGCCGAATTTCTTCAGCCTCCTGAGGTTGAAGAGGCGCTGCTGCGCCTTCACGATGCTGTCTGTGTGAGTGGACCAATTCAGTTTGTCTGTGATGTGTATGCCGAGGAACTTAAAAACTTGCTACCCTCTCCACTACTGTTCCATCGATGTAGTTAGGGGTGTTCCCTCTGCTGTTTCCTGAAGTCCACAATCATCTCCTTAGTTTTGTTGACGTTGAGTGTGAGGTTATTTTCCTGACACCACACTCCGAGGGCCCTCACCTCCTCCCTGTAGGCCGTCTCGTCGTTTTTGGTAATCAAGCCTACCACTGTTGTGTTGTCCGCAAACTTGATGATTGAGTTAGAGGCGTGCATGGCCACGCAGTTGTGGGTGAACAGGGAGTACAGGAGAGGGCTCAGAACACACCCTTGTGGAGCCCCAGTGTTGAGGATCAGAGGGGTGGAGATGTTGTTACCTACCCTCCCCACCTGGGGGCGGCCCGTCAGGAAGTCCAGTACCCAGTTGCACAGGGCGGGGTCGAGACCCCGGGTCTCAAGCTTGATGACGAGTTTGGAGGGTACTATGGTGTTAAATGCTGAGCTGTAGTCGATGAACATCATTCTCACATAGGTATTCCTCTTGTCCAGATGGGTTAGGGCAGTGTGCAGTGTGGTTGAGATTGCATCGTCTGTGGACCTATTTGGGCGGTAAGCAAATTGGAGTGGGTCTAGGGTGTCAGGTAGGGTGGAGGTGATATGGTCCTTGACTAGTCTCTCAAAGCACTTCATGATGACGGAAGTGAGTGCTACGGGGGCGGTAGTCGTTTAGCTCAGTTACCTTAGCTTTCTTGGGAACAGGAACAATGGTGGCCCTCTTGAAGCATGTGGGAACAGCAGACTGGTATCAGGGATTGATTGAATATGTCCGTAAACACACCGGCCAGCTGGTCTGCGCATGCTCTGAGGGCGCGGCTGGGGATGCCGTCTGGGCCTGCAGCCTTCTATTACTGTATGTAGGCTAAATGTACAGTGCATTTGGAAAGTATTCAGACCCCTTCACTTTTTCCACATTTTGTTACGTTACAGCCTTATTCTAAACTGTATTAAATAAACATTTTCCCTCATCAATCTATACAATACCCCATAATGACAAAGCAAAAACAGTTTTTTATCAATTCTTGCAAATGTATAAAAAATAATAAAAAAAAACAGATACCTTATTTACATAAGTATTCAGACCCTTTGCTATGAGACTTGAAATTGAGCTCAGGTGCATCCTGTTTCCATTGATCATCCTGAGATGTGTCTACAACTTGATTGGAGTCCACCTGTGGTAAATTCAGTTGATTGAACATTATTTGGAAAGGCACACACCTGTCTATATAAGGTCCCACAGTTGACAGTGCATGTCAGAGCAAAAACCAAGCCAAGAGGTCGAAGGAATTGTCCATAGAGCTCCGAGACAGGATTGTGTCTAGGCACAGATCTGGGGAAGGGTACAAAAAAATGTCTGCAGAATTGAAGGTCTCCAAGGACACAGTGGCCTCCATCATTCTTAAATGGAAAAAGTTTGGAACCACCAAGACTTTTCCTAGAGTTGGCCACCCGGTCAAACTGAGCAATCGGGGAAGAAGGGCCTTGGGTCAGGGAGGTGACCAAGAACCCAATGGTTACTCTGACAGAGCTCTAGAGTTCCTTTGTGGAGATGGGAGAACCTTCCAGAAGGACAACCATCTCTGCAGCACTCCTCCAATCAGGCCTTTATGGTAGAGTGGCCAGACGGAAGCCATTCCTCAGTAAAAGGCATATGACAGCCCGTTTGCAGTTTGCCAAAAGGCACCTACAGGACTCTAACCATGAGAAACAAGATTCTCTAGTTTGATGAAACCAAGATTGAACAATTTGGCCTGAATGCAAGTGTCATGTCTGGAGGAAACTAGGCACCACTCATCACCTGGCCAATACCATCCCTACGGTGAAGCATGGTGGTGGCAGCATCATGCTGTGGGATGTTTTTCAGTGGCATGGACTGGGAAACTAGTCAGGATCGAGGGAAAAATGAACGGAGAAAAGTACAGAGATCCTTGATGAAAACCTGCTCCAGAGCGCCCAGGACCTCAGACTTGGGCGAAGGTTTACCTTCAAACAGGACATCGACCCTAAGCACACAGCAAGAGTGGCTTCGGGAAAAGTCTCAATGTCCTTGAATGGCCCAGCCAGAGCCCGGACTTGAACCCAATCTAACGTCTCTAGAGAGACCTGAAAATAGCTGTGCGGTGAGGCTCCCCATCCAACCTGGAAGAGCTTGAGAGGATCTGCAGAGAAGAACGGAAGAAACTACCCAAATACTGGTGTGCCAAGCTTTTAGTGTCATACCCAAGAAGACTGTAATCGCTGCCAAAGGTGCTTCAACAAAGTACAGAGTAAAGGGTCTGAATACTTACGTAAATGTGAGATATTTTATTATTTTAATATATTTGCAAAAATGTCTAAACATGTTTTTGCTTTGTTATTATGGGGTATTGTGTATTGATTGATGAAAAAAATGTAATCAATTTTAATATAAGGCTGTAACGTAACAAAATGTGGAAAATGTGAAGGAGTCTGAGTACTTTCTGAATGCACTGTATGTCAACCTTACCTTGCTCCCCCATCTTTAGTTCACTTAGCAGGTCAATGCTCTCTGGTCCGTCTTCTATTGTCTCCTCTTTGACCAGCAGAAGATCAGGCTTCCCATCCTCCATGTCTACTGACTGTAAGAGATACAGAGTGAGAGGATGTTGGATCAATACATCTGATATGAGCACCCTGCTATGGAGCATCTTCTGATTGAGCAATGAGGGATTTCAATGAGTACTATACAAAGATGTTAGTTGATTTGATTACTTGACACTCTTTAATGGTTTGATAATTTAAAGGCATGATCCCACACTTGAAGGTCAACCCCTTAGCTTAGAACCAACTTCTCTGTTTTTAAAAGGCATATGTGGCATCGATATGACAGTCATTCTAGTGTCAAAATTGACTACAAAGTGTAAATATGATCATTTTGGTCATAAAGTCAGTCTCGTCCAAAACGGAGTTTTGTTAGTGAGTTCGTCACGACTTACTGGAGGGTTGGTTTGGATTACTTTACTTGCCCACTTTTGCCAATGATGCCCAATTGCCCAGAGACAACACGTCCCCCCCAGCTCATATGGGTCCAAAGCACGGCAAATAGGAGTGAAAATGGCCTTATATAAAGATGATGCAAACTTCTAGTGCATTTCAACAATATGGCCAGGAATGGATTACATCCGACACGGTCATATCTGCTGCATGTCAACCATCAAACCACTGGTGTTGGTGAGTAATTCGCTATGTAGATAACTGGTACTAGGGACTTTTGGTTATACAAAATTATTTGATAATGCTAGCGAGCCAGGCTGGCTATGATACCAAAGATAAAAAGGGGAATGATACCGTAGGAAGCTAAAATCGACTAGGGACATCAAACGTTCAGGCTGCTGCACAGACGCGTTGGAGGCTCTTAGTCTAGAGCACCTGGTTAAATTGTATTTAGGAGCATTTTTCAAAATTAAATAACATTTTATATGACATATGCACCGAATACAACAAGTGTAGATCATACCGTGAAATACTTACATACAAGCCCTTAACCAACAATGCAGTTAAGAAAAATAACAGTTAATTAAATAACAATAATGAGGCTATATACCAAAGAGTACCAAACTCTCCAAATGGTTAAATGAGTGAGAAATAGATGTCATTGTTGCAATAGTTTCTGAGTGGGCAATATATACCATAATTTTAAATTGACATCTTAAATTATTTTTGCCATATTAAATTACTGTATATTGCGCTAATTTCCCTCATGTGGACAGTTTGTGTTACAACCTTACACAAGCTTGCATTTCCACACCATAAAATGTTTTACACGTCCTTTTTACCTCAGATTGGTGATGTTAGTATAAAGGTTTAATCATCAAGATGACATACGATTGATTGCTCAAAACAGATGAATATGTTTGGTTTTGTACAATTGCTTTTGTCACACACACTGGGATGCACAGGACTTAGAATGCAGAGTTAATTAAATGACCGGAAAATAGCAGGAACATTTCAGGGCGGTCTCTCTATAAAAGTCGCTGTCCTCACACCAGTACATGGATTAGACAGTCAAATTATCACTTAACTAGCAGCCAACCTAGCAATGTTTCTTTCCATCAACTTGTCCTGTGATATTTTGTTGACATTTAGAAAGTGTACATTGAAAATAGATGCGACAATTGCCTACTAAGGTGCGTTTCCATTGTGTCAATTAAAACGGGTGGAAGTAAATGACGTCATTCCTATAAAATAAAGTGTTGACAAAAAATGTAGTGGGTGAAGTGTTTCCATTGCCCATTTAGGCAAATTGTGCATTAATAAATTGGCGATAGGTGGGAGGGAATACAGGCTATCTCTTTCATGTCTCAGGTAGCTCACGAAAGCCAGCATGGATAGAATGCAAGAATGTACTCATATTTGCCATATTGTAATAATTATCATGTGGCAAAGTATCGCTGCGGTAAGTGCCATGGTGAAACTTGCATTGCAAATAATTGTACGGTTTAAAATTGCATTCAGCCGACCAGAAAAGCAATTCAGCAATTCTTGAAAGTCAGGACAAATAGCCTGCAAAGAAACATTATTTTTATAGTTGAAAAATAGATTTAGCCGGCAGTAGGCATTTAGAATTAAATGTGGAGTTGTGCTTCATAGTAAGGCCTACATGTTGACATCACATGCCACCACGTACCTTCAAAATTATTTGCCAATAATTTATTTTAAAAAAACACCGTTTCCATTATTATTTGTCACAATAAAGAAACATCCACCCGGTGAACGATCTTTAGAAAATGTCACATCCTCATCTGCCCACTCTCGTGCAATTGATTTCAAAATGATATCGAGAAATAAGTGGTGCGTTTCTCTTTCCATTTTTGGCGACCCCCAAATCAAAATGCATCACTCGAAAATGTAGCTGACTGTCTTCTGCAGGTTTTTCTCTAACCAGTGGCAATTTTAGCATGTAAATCTTGGTGGGGCATAGCTGATTTGGCTGACTTGCTTAAACAAATGTGGTTTCTACTGACAATTGAGATGTACAAACTATGGCATAAGGGGACGAGCAGATAAAAGGCATTCCGTAATTTCAATTAAGACATTAATGAGCGAGTGAGCATGTACAGTGACAGAATTCAGAACATGGGCCTTTCTTACAGTATTCTCTGTGTACACCAAGTCAGAACTGTAGGATAAATAAATGGGGCATATAAGCAGATAATGAAAGCTCTTACAATTTTCGATGATTACATTTCTCTAAAACAAGTTATAGGCTACATGTGCCGCACCAAGTCAGAACAGTAGGCGAAATTAAGGGGAAAATAGACCAAATTATTTTCTAAAAATGTGGGGCTCAAAACAGTTTTGAGCCCCACCTGCCCTGAATGATGGGTCACCACTGGATCTAACAAATATCTCCAGTGTTTGTTTTAGCTGTGTTAGTTTCAACAGTGTGTACAACCTGATTTCCCCCCAATCGATATCAGTGGTTTCATTGCCACTTGTCAAAACAACAGGGTTTTTGGTGTGTGTGCAGTTCATAAGCTGCTCTTTAAAAAAAATACAATAAATGGTAGTTGGGGGTAACTGACCACCCCCTTGTAAATTCACATAAAGACCGCAAGATATCACCAAATTATTTTCCCAACATTTTCCCTGGCTTTCAATGTACCTGCGGAAGAACTTTTGGAGATATTTCAACAAAATTATTTTGTGGTAAATTGATCTAATCTTTTCAAATGTATTTTTTTTTGTAGATATTTTCAAATTAAGTTAGAGACATTTTTTTATTATATATATATATCTTATTTTTTTTACCCCCAATTTCGTGGTATCCAATTGGTAGTTACAGTCTACACGGGAGAGGCGAAGGTCAAGAGCTGTACATCCTCCAAAACACAACCCAACCAAGCCGCACTGCTACTTGACACAATGCCCACTTAACCCAGAAGACAGCCACACCAATGTGTAGGAGGAAACACCGTACACATGGCGACTGTGTCAGCATGCACTGCGCCCGGCTCTCCACAGGAGTCGCTAGTGCGCGATGGAACAAGGACATCCCTGTTGGCCAAAAACCTCCCCTAACCCAGACTACGCTGGCCCAATTGTGCGCCGCCCCATGGGTCTCCCGATAGAGCCTGGACTTGAACCCAGGATCTCTATCATGCTGGAGGGTCATGTCATGATGAGCCTGCAGGAAGGGTACCACATGAGGGAGGATGTCTTCTCTGTAAAGCACAGCGTTGCCTGCAATGACAACAAGCTCAGTCCGATGATGCTGTGACACACCGTCACAGACCATGACAGACCCTCCACCTCCAAATCGATTCCACTCCAGAGTACAGGCCTCGGTGTAACGCTCATTCCTTCGATGATAAATGCGAATCCGACCATCACCCCTGGTGAGAGAAAAACGCGACTCGTCAGTGAAGGGCACTTTTTGCCAGTCCTGTCTGGTCCAGCAACGGTGGGTTTGTGCCCATAGACAACGTTGTTGCCGGTGATGTCTGGTGAGGACCTGGCTTACAACAGGCCTACAAGCCCTCAGTCTAGCCTCTCTCAGCCTATTTCGGACAGTCTGAGCAACGATGGAGGGATTGTGCGTTCCTGGTGTAACTTGGTGCAGTTGTTGTTGCCATCCTGTACCTGTCCCGCAGGTGTGATTTTCGGATGTACCGATCCTGTGCAGGTTTTGTTACACGTGGTCTGCCACTGCGAAGACGATCAGCTGTCCGTCCTGTCTCCCTGTTGCGCTGTCTTAGGCGTCTCACAGTACAGACATTGCAATCTATTGCCCTGGCCACATCTGCAGTCCACATGCCTCCTTGCAGCATGTCTAAGGCACGTTCATGTAGATGAGCAGGGACCTTGGGCATCTTTCTTTTGGTGTTTTTCAGAGTCAGTAGAAAGGCGTCTTTAGTGTCCTAAGTTTTCATAACTGTTACCTTAATTGCCTACCGTCTGTAAGCTGTTAGTGTTTTAACGACCATTCCACAGGTGCATGTTCATTAATTGTTTATGGTTCATTGAACAAGCATGGGAAACAGTGTTTAAACCCTTTACAATGAAGATCTGTGAAGTTATTTGGATTTTTACGATTGATCTTTGAAAGACAGGGTCCTGAAAAAGGGCTGTTTCTTTTTTGTTGAGTTTATATAATATATAAATCAACAAATACCATACCATCTAAACCTACACTCACTAAAAACCACCACCCTTCTCCACTATTTAAAACAATTTCGTGCTACCTCAGGCCAACAGCCTGAAAGGATGGGACACCACCACTTAACACACCCTGTAACTCTTCTGATGTCAAGTCTTGCACACCCAAATATCTCTCTGAATCTGCCACCACCTCCATTTTCTGTGACTTTCCATCCCTACAGTACATTTGATAACCATTGCTGTAAATGCCAAAAATCCAATCTTACTGAAACATATATCACTTGTTGCCCTACCCCTCAGTACTGGTACAGATCTACTACTCACACCACTCTTCTAAGGATCCCTCCCCCTTGACCCATCTTCCTCTACTTTCTTCACTGCCTCAGCATATGACAACTTCTGCACTACTCTAACCCTGGAAACCTCAACCTGCCTCTCTCGCACCGGACATTTCTGATGCCCAGCCCCATGGGCACCCCTACAATTAACACATACCACTACCTTCCCCAATGCTACACATTCCTTTGTATAATGCCCTTCTGCACACTTCTAACATCTAGGAACCTCCCTCCTAGACTCTGCTGCCACTGCACTTAAGCTTGACACCTGTAACAACATAACGTATTTGGCACAAAAGCTTGTATGGGATAACTTACTAATTCTAACATCCCTTTGTCGGGCAAAGACACAACATCAAAACTCAAAAGGACAGACAGCGACTCTTCTGTTTCACCACTCACCCTCCCTGTTTGTGTTGCACCAAATGATGAGCATTATAAACACCGGGAATCTTCCCCTTCAGTTGGTCAACTTTCACATTTACCCCTACCCCAGTAATCACTCCTCTCACTGGCACCCTTCCTCGAGAGCAAAACAATTCACCTCTCTTGTCCCCATTCGTTTAACGTGGAGCGCCTGCTGCCTCTGACCAGCAGAAACACAAACAATTATCACAAGACCACTTTGCCATAGCCCTCACTGACTTTCATGCAATGTAAGCATGAGCTTGTCCGAGGACTTGACAACAGTTTAAATCCATTGGAGCACTGCGATTGGTTACCCAAAATCCTAGGGCGAGGCTAAGCGAAGGGTCAATTAGCTGACCGTCGGGGGAGAAAGGCCTCAACTTCAAAACTTTGTTCTCTTCATAGCAAAACTAGCTTAGCTTACCTCGCTGTACTCACTACTGCCCTTGTTTGTTGTGATTTAATGGCAAAGAAACAACCATATCAAATCCAGTGACAGTCAGTGCCATTTGAGAGGATTCTTTTTATGATCATGGCCTTTTCTATTACAACATATTGAATGACTGTCATTCGTATTTTATTCGTCCAGCTCAATGTAACAATCGACAGGTTTAGGATACTACCTGATACTCAAATTGTCTATATACCCATCATGAGGTTGCTACAATAGGTCAAGATAAAAATCTGAGTAATCCAGACAGTTGACACATTCAATACAGCCTTGCACACTCTTGCCTGCATCTAGATCTAGGGTGTAGTCATTAGTCCTACAGTTGCAAATGAGAGTTTCTATTGGACAAATTAAGGTATGGTTATCCCCGTTTCGTTCCGTTTGCTTCAGTTAAAAAAATGTTTTTCAACAGAATCGGCGGAATGAATACACCCCTGATCACTGCAAACACAGTTCCCTTTCATAGCAGCTACATACAAAAAAAGATGATAATTTGCTCAGTGTATAATTCCTACTATAATACCTACTCGCATCTTTGCGCTCTCGTCCTCGCAACTTTTCCCTTCGCTTGTGGACTTCAATGCACAACACAACAGCTGTATGTGACCAGACAAAAACATTTTTTCTCCAAACCTTTCCAAGCCAAACCTTCATTCCATAACTGCTAGACCGCTACACACAGCCTACATAGTTGTCACCTAACGTCATAGTCAACATAGCTAGCTACTATAACTTATGCGTTATTAAACCAGCTACGTTACAGTGTACAGCAAGCAGTTTAGCAGTTACACCGGCAGGCCCCGGTGGCAATACATTTATAAAACCAAAAGCTTACCTTGACTCAGAAGAGTTCCAGTGATAGCCTAGCTAACATAGTATCCCTTGCTGTTTGAGCCGGGTGTTTGAGTATGCTAAACTAGCTAGCTAGCTGCATTCGCTAGCGAGCTAGATAAGTGAAAGTGGAAAGAAATACAACTAAATATAACTAGCTCTCTCTCTCTTACTTCTCCCTAATTTTTTAAGAAATGAATTTGTTCAAAATTGTTCAGAGGGGCCTCCAGAGTGGCGCAATGGACTAAGGCACTGCATCGCAGTTCGAGCCCATGCTCCAGTTCGACTCCAGCCTCTGTCGCAGCCGGCCGCAACCTCGAGACGCATGGGGTGGTGCACAATTGGCCCAGCATCGTCTGGGTTAGTGGAGGGTTTGGCCGGCAGGGATGTCCTTGTCCCATCGCGCTCTAGCGACTACTGTGGCAGGCGGGGCGCATGCACGCGGACATGGTCCCCAGGTGTACGGTGTTTCCTCCGACACATTGGTGTGGCTGGCTTCCGGGTTAAGCGGGCATTATGTCAAGAAGCAGTGCGGCTTGGTTGGGTCGTGTTTCGTGTTGGTTGGGTCGTTTTCTTGTTTGGATCCCATGAAATTGGGGAGAAAAAGGGTTAAAAGTACAAAATTATTTAAATAAATAAATAATAACTGTTTAGAGGAGGACAGAAACTAGCTGTCCTCCGGCTACACCATGGTGCTACCCAAGAGAGTGCTGTTGAGGCTACTGTAGACCTTCATTGCAAAACAGTGTGTTTTAATCAATTATTTGGTGATATGTGAATATATTTGGTATAGTTATCTAAAAAAGGAGAAATTTTATTGTTTCACTATTTGTATTTTTATGAAATTCACTGAGGAAGGTCCTCTCCCTTCCCCCTCTGAGGAGCCTCCACTGATCAAAACACACCCTGAAGACAACTCTTGTTGCCTTCAGTCATGGCCGCTAGCATTGCGCATTGATGAAAAACAAGGCCAAATCAGGAAGTGCAGTCGCCCTTTTTGACTAAATCAATCAAGAGCTGGGCTCAGATCCACAAAGAGCCTCAGAATAGGAGTACTGATCTAGGATCTTTCCATATAATCTTATTCATTATGATCTAAAAGGCTAAATTGATCCTAGATCAACACTCCTAATCTTTTTGATATGGGACCTGACCTCATTTTTACATTTTTATTTCACCTTTATTTAGTTGAGAACAAGTTCTCATTTACAACTGAGACCTGGTCAAGATAAAGCAAAGCAGTGCAGCAAAAACAACAACACAGAGTTACACATGGAATAAACAAAAGTACAGTCAATAACACAATAGAAAAAAAAAAATAGAAAAATGTTTATACAGTGGGTGCAAATGTAGTAAGATTATGGAGGTAAGGAAATAAATAGGCCATAGTGGCAAAATAATGACAATTTAGCAAGAACATTGGAGTGATAGATGTGCAGATGATGATGTGCAAGTAGAGATACTGGGGTGCAAAAAGAGCAAAAATAAATAACAATTTGGGGAATGAGGTAGTTGGGTGGGCTATTTACAGATGGGCTGTGTACAGGTGCAGTGATCGGTAAGCTGCTCTGACAGCTGATGCTTAAAGTTAGTGAGGGAGAAATAAGTCTCCAGCTTCAGTGATTTTTGCCATTCGTTCCAGTCATTGGCAGCAGAGAAGTGGAAGGAAAGGCGGCCAAAGGAGGAATTGGCTTTGGGGATGACCAGTGAAATATACCTGCTGGAGCGTGTGCTACGGGTGGGTATTGCTATGGTGACCAGTGAGCTGAGATAAGGCAGGGCTTTACCTAGCAAAGACTTATAGATGACCTGGAGCCAGTGGGTTTGGCGACGAATATTAAGCGAGGCCCAGCCAACGAGAGCACACAGGTCGCAGTGGTGGGTAGTATATGGGGCTTTGGTGGAAAAACAGATGGCACTGTGATAGACTACATCCAATTTGCTGAGTAGAGTGTTGGAGACTATTTTGCAAATGACATCGCCGAAGTCAAGGATCGGTAGGATAGTCCGTTTTACGAGGGTATGTTTAGCAGCATGAGTGAAGGATGCTTTGTTGAGAAATAGGAAGCCGATTCTAGAAACAATTTTGGATTGGAGATGCTTAATGTGAGTCTGGAAGGAGAGTTTACAGTCTAACCAGACACCTAGGTATTTGTAGTTGTCCACATATTCTACGTCAGTACCGTCCAGAGTAGTGATACTAGTCAGGCGGGCGGGTGAGGGCAGCAATCGGTTGAAGAGTATGAATTTAATTTTACTACCATTTAAGAGCAGTTGGAGGCCACGGAAGGAGTGTTGTATGGCATTGAAGCTCGTCTGGAGGTTTGTTAACACAGTGTCCAAAGAAGGGGCAGAAGTATACACAATGGTGTCGTCTGCGTAGAGGTGAATCAGAAAATCACCAGCAGTAAGAGAGACATAATTTATATATACAGAGAAAAGAGTCGGCCCGAGAAATGAACCCTGTGGCACCCCCATAATACCATTCAGACAGTAGTTCAGTGGGCTCACCTCAGTAAAACTGTGTGCGGTCCTGTGCTGCTCAGCTAGTTCCTCTGTGGGTTCAAGAGGAGGTGGAGTCTTGTTGTCCTCCATGACCATGTTCCCCTCAGAGTTCCCCAGACCCTCCTCATACCCCTCCTCCTTGATCAGCAGCACCTTTGGAGCCTCCTCCTCCTGGAAGAGACAGATGATACAGATTATTGAGTCCTACACCGTATTTACAGGTGTCACGCCCTGGTCTAAGTATTTTGTGTTTTTCTTCATGTATTGGGTCAGGCCAGGGTGTGGCATGGAGTTTTTGTATTGTGGTGTGTTTTGTCTTGGGGTTTTGGTGTGTATGTATTTGGGATTGTAGCTAGTGGGGTTATCTAGCAAAGTCTATGGCTGTCTGGAGTGGTTCTCAATCAGAAGCAGGTGCTTATCGTTGTCTCTGATTGGGAACCATATTTAGGCAGCCATATTCTTTGGTTGTATTGTGGGTGATTGTCCTGAGTGTCTTGATGTCCTTAGTCTGTGTTAGTTTGCACCAGTTAAGGCTGTTTCGGTTTTCACTACATTTATTGTTTTGTAGAGTTTGTGTTTTGGATTTGTGTTACGTTGTGTGATTAAACATGGATCGCAATATACACGCTGCAGTTTGGTCCGACTCTCCTTCACCACATGAAAACTGTGACAGAATCACCCACCGTAAACGGACCAAGCAGCGTGTCAACAGGCAGGAGCAGCCCAAAGAGGAGCTGCGTATTAAGGATTTCTGGACATGGGAGGAAATCCTTGACGGGAGAGGACCCTGGGCTAAACCAGGGGAGTGTAGCCGTCCAAAGGTGCAGCAGGAAAAGAGGAAACAGGAGCAGCCCAAAGAGGAGTACAGTATGGACTATACTTCTTGGGAGGAGATGGACAGGTGGGCGGTCGACCCAGGGAGAGTGCCGGAGCCCGCCTGGGATTCGATGGAGCAGTGCGCGGAAGGTTACAGGAGAATGAGGTTGGCGAAGCAAGCACGACGGCGCGGACGGAAGCCCGGGAATCAGCCCCAAAAATTTATTGGGGGGGGCTTACAGGGAGTATGGCAACGCCAGGTAGGAGACCTGCGCAAACTCCCTGTGCTTACCGGGGGGCTAGAGAGACCGGGCAGGCACCGTGTTATGCAGTGGTGCGCACGGTGTCCCCAGTGCGGGTGCATAGCCCGGTGCGGTATATTCCAGCTCCGCGTATCGGCCGGGCTAGATTGAGCATCGAGCCAAATGCCATGAAGCCGGCTCTACACATCTGGTCCCCAGTGCATCTCCTTGGGCCGGCTTAAATGGCACCAGCCTTGCGCTCGGTGTCTCCGGTTCGCCTACATAGCCCAGTACGGGCTATTCCACCTCTCCGCACTGGCAGGGCGACCGAGAGTATTCAACCAGGTAAGGTTGGGCAGGCTCGGTGCTCAAGAGCTCCAGTGCGCCTGCACGGTCCGGTCTATCCAGTACCACCTCCACACCCCAGCCCTCCGGTAGCAGCTCCCCGCACCAGGCTTCCTGTGCGTATCCTCGGCCCAGTACCACCAGTGCCAGCACCACGCATCAGGCCTATAGTGCGCCTCGCCTCTCCTGCGCTGCTGGAGTCTCCCGCCTGTCCGGCGCCGCTGCTGGAGTCTCCCGCCTGTCCGGCGCCGCTGCCGGAGTCTCCCGCCTGTCCGGCGCCAGAGCCCCACAGCCCAGAGCCGCCAGAGCCCCTCTGCCCAGCGCCGCCAGTCTGCCCAGCGCCAGTCAGCCAGGATCCGCCAGTCAGCCAGGATCCGCCAGATCTGCTAGTCAGCCAGGATCCGCCAGAAGTGCCCGTCGGCCAGGATCCGCCAGTCAGCCAGGATCTGCCAGATCTGCTAGTCAGCCAGGATCCGCCAGTCAGCCAGGATCTGCCGGAACCACCAACAAGCCAGGATCTGGTAGATCCATCAACCTGCCTGAGCTTCCTCTCACTCCCGAGCTTCCTCTCACTCCCGAGCTTCCTCTCACTCCCGAGCTTCCTCTCACTCCCGAGCTTCCTCTCACTCCCGAGCTTTCTCTCACTCCCGAGCTTCCCCTCACTCCCGAGCTTCCCCTCAGTCCCGAGCTGTCCTTCAGTCCCGAGCTGTCCTTCAGTCCCGATCTGCTCCTCAGTCCAGTGGGGTTCTGGGTGAGGACTACTAGGCCATGGTCGGCGGCGAGGGTGGTCTATCCAGGGACGCGAGGAGAGGGGACTAAGACATTGACTGAGCGGGTTCCACGTCCCGCGCCGGAGCCGCCACCATGGACAGACGCCCACCCGGACCCTCCCTATTGTTTTGAGGTGCGTTCGGGCGTCCGCACCTTAGGGGGGTTCTGTCACGCCCTGGTCTAAGTATTTTGTGTTTTTCTTCATGTATTGGGTCAGGCCAGGGTGTGGCATGGAGTTTTTGTATTGTGGTGTGTTTTGTCTTGGGGTTTTGGTGTGTATGTATTTGGGATTGTAGCTAGTGGGGTTATCTAGCAAAGTCTATGGCTGTCTGGAGTGGTTCTCAATCAGAGGCAGGTGCTTATCGTTGTCTCTGATTGGGAACCATATTTAGGCAGCCATATTCTTTGGTTGTATTGTGGGTGATTGTCCTGAGTGTCTTGATGTCCTTAGTCTGTGTTAGTTTGCACCAGTTAAGGCTGTTTCGGTTTTCACTACGTTTATTGTTTTGTAGAGTTTGTGTTTTGGATTCGTGTTACGTTGTGTGATTAAACATGGATCGCAATATACACGCTGCAGTTTGGTCCGACTCTCCTTCATCACATGAAAACCGTGACAACAGGATTACTGAATTGTTGTTAAACCCATTATGGTGGACATAAATATGATGTTGTGGGTAAAAATAAGTACAAAGTCCTCATCAGTAAAACCTGGGGGAGGGTGCTGCAATTGTTTTCACCAAATGGGGGTGGTGGTCCTGGACAAATATCAAATCCTTCCACTAATACAGAACTATTAAAGGCCCAGTGCACTACTTTTGTTAATAAATAGTTTGTGTACAGTAGGTGTTTGTTAGTGTGGGGGTATATTTATTTATAGTTAAGTGTATATTGGTTATAAATCGCTGCTGGGTATATGCAGAATAGGGTGAGATCAGATGTGAGGTATATTAAAGAGTGACAATATAAGTCTTCAAATGAAAAGTCAAAATTTTGTGTTTATTAAAAGTGAACAAGTTTTAAATACACCATATGAAAACCACACATACAGGTCTCAACAAAAAATCTAAATAAACTTGATAAACTGCATACATTTTCTCATTAAAAGTGTCTCTAGAGAAAAAATTCTGTAGTGGAATGAAAGTATGATGTTCACAAATGCCTATTTCATTATAGCCTACACCAGTGGTTCTCAACTGGTTTTGCCTGGGGACAAATCTTACAATGACAATTGAGTCGCGACCCAATATTATGGACTGTTGATGATGATTACATTCTGTAATGTTGTATTGCCACTTGCTTTCTTGGGCTGGCTTCACTTGCAAAATAGACTGTCTCAACAGGCTACTATTGTGGTATTAAAGAAAGTAATTAGACAGCCATATTAACTGAGAAAAAAAATATTGTAAATTCAAGAGAATAAGCCATTTTAATTAGGAGACCAGTTCAGGAGTGGGGTGTAATACATTATCCGACTCAGAACATGACATTAACACCAGTCCAATAATGTTAATGAACAGCAACACATGCCAGTTTTTAAAATAGAAAAAACAGCAATCATTAGGAATTCTTAATCATCAATTACCATGTGAATAGTTTCACAACCTTAAAGTTTGATGAAAGGTAGAGGTCGGCCGATTCATCGGAATGGTCGATTAATTAGGGCCGATTTCAAGTTTTCATAACAATCAGAAATCTGTATTTTTGGGCGCCGATTTGACGATAAAAAAAATAAAATTATACCTTTATTTAACTAGGCAAGTCAGTTAAGAACACATTCTTATTTTCAATGACGGCCTAAGAACGATGGGTTAACTGCCTTGTTCAGGGGCAGAACGACAGATTTTCACCTTGTCAGCTCGGGGGATCCAATCTTGCAACCTTACAGTTAACTAGTCCAACGCAATAATGACCTGCCTCTCTCTCATTGCACTCCACAAGGAGACTGCCTGTACGCGAATGCAGTAAGCCATGGTAAGTTGCTAGCTAGCATTAAACTTATCTTATAAAAAACAATCAATCATAATCACTAGTTAACTATACGTGGTTGATGATATTACTAGATATTATCTAGCGTGTCCTGCATTGCATATAATCTGACTGAGCATAGAAGCATACAAGTATCTGACTGAGCGGTGGTAGGCAGAAGCAGGTGCGTAAACATTCATTCAATCAGCACTTTCGTGCGTTTTGCCAGCAGCTCTTCGTTGTGCGTCAAGCATTGCGCTGTTTACGATTTCAAGCCTATCAACTCCCGAGATGAGGCTGGTGTAACCGAAGTGAAATGGCTAGCTAGTTAGCGCGCGCTAATAGCGTTTCAAACGTCACTCGCTCTGAGCCTTCTAGTAGTTGTTCCCCTTGCTCTGCATGGGTAAAGGTGCTTTGATGGTGGCTGTTGTCGTTGTGTTGCTGGTTCAGGCCCAGGAAGGAGCGAGGAGAGGGATGGAAGCTATACTGTTACACTGGCAATACTAAAGTGCATATAAGAACATCCAATAGTCAAAGGTTAATGAAATACAAATGGTATAGAGGGAAATAGTCCTATAATTCCTATAATAACTACAACCTAAAACTTCTTACCTGGGAATATTGAAGACTCATGTTGAAAGGAACCACCAGCTTTCATATGTTCTCATGTTCTGAGCAAGGAACTGAAACGTTAGCTTTCTTACATAGCACATATTGCACTTTTACTTTCTTCTCCAACACTTTGTTTTTCCATTATTTAAACCAAATTGAACATGTTTCATTATTTACTTGAGGCTAAATTGATTTTATTGATGTATTATATTAAGTTAAAATAAGTGTTAATTCAGTATTGTTGTAGCTGTCATTATTCCCCCCCCAAAAAATCAGCATCGGCTTTTTTGGTCCTCCAATAATCGGTATCGGTATCGGCGTTGAAATATCATAATCGGTCGACCTCAAATTAAAGGTATACTTTTTTTTACCAGTTCAATAACATGTAATATGAATGTCAGAATTAATTAACAATAATAATTAACCTAGTGAACAATAACTCATTAACCTGTTTATTTATTGTGTGTGTGTGCGGGTGTGTGGCGTATCAGTGGGAAAGTTGGGGGTGTTTCTTCAGTTTGATAAGTTTATTGAAGTTCGGGGTAATGGTTGACAGGGCAACTCGGAGGTCATGCTGGCTGTCCAGGCTGTGATTGGGAGTCCCATAGGCCGGCGCACCGTTTGGCCCAGCGTCATCCTGGTTTGGCCAGGGTAGGCCATCATTGTAAATAAGAATTTGTTCTTAACTGACTTGCCTAGTTAAAAATAAAGGTTAAATGTTTTTTTTTTTATAAAAAAAAAAAATACAATTCAGTTTGTTGGCTTGTCTCTTATTCTCCTCCGGGAAGTAGTCGCAAAACTTTCCCGGCAGCTTGACAAGATGCTGTTTAATGTTTTTTTTCAGTGTGTCGCCGAGCGCTTTGTTGATCAGATTCTGAATCTCTAAATCAGCATTGGGAAACATGTCAATACTCCTGTTAGAAACATGATTTGACCAAACGGTAAGCTTCATATTGAAGGCATCCACTTTGTCCCTCGGTTCAAATCAATTGTGCCCCCTCCCTTGCATTGACAATTTGAGCGAATTCAGATGATCGAAACTATCTGCCAGGTAGGCAAACTGTGTGAGCCATTCCTTCCAATCGAAATATTTGTGCAGAGATTACTTGTTTTCCTAAAGAGACACAGCAATCTCGGCTCAAAGCTCATAAAAGCGACCCAACACTTTACCACTGGAAGCCAGCGGACCTCTGCATGATAAAGCACCTGCTGGTGCTCGCTCCCCATATCCCTGCAGAAGGACTGGTAACACCTTTTATTTTTGATATTGTTGACACACTTGATCACATCCTGGAGAGTGGCGTGGAGCTCAGACACCATATCCTTCGCTGCCAATGCCTCCCTGTGTCGGAAGCAGTGGTTCGGTACTCTCTTCAGGATTCGCTTTACTACTGGATATTTGTGCGACCCCCCCCCCCCAGTTGAGAATCCCTGGCCTACACAGTACAAACACAATATGTAACAGACTTTTTAGGCTTATATAGGCCTTTATATATCACAATGTCTGGATGCAATTTCTACCCAGAAAAATTCTACACTGAAATCTGTTACTCTCGTTATTCAAAATGCATCTGTAGATCTTTCTGCTGACAACATTGAAAATGTATCGTTGTCTAATGCAGGGTTTGATGTAAAAGTCAGAAGCTATCGAGTGGAATGGTTACTTTCTATGTTATAGTGGAGTGTTTTTTTCTGCTGGTGTATCCTCAGGTAGTTACTCTCTGACTGGCCTTTCTCCCGTGTGGACCTTCAGGTGCATCTTCAGATGGTGCTGGTGGGAGAATCTCTTCTCACACTGGGGGCAGCTGTAGGGCTTCTCTCCTGTGTGGACCCTCTGGTGCCTCTTCAGGTCACCAGTCTGGGCGAAACGCATGTGACACTGAGTACAGCTGAATGGTTTCACCCCTGTATGGACCCTTTGGTGCCTCTTTAGGCTGCTAGCATGGGCGAAGTGCATGTGACACTGGGTACAGCTGAAGGATTTCTCTCCTGTGTGGACCCTCTGGTGGATCTCCACCTTCTGGGAGCTGCTGAAGCCTTTGTTACAGAACATGCAGAGGAACCATTTTTCTTTACTATCACCTGATGTTGCTCCCCCTCCTCGAGCCTTGGCCCTTTGGTCCTTTGAGTTCAATAACTGATTGAAAAGGACACGGCTGTGTGAATTGGAAGGCTCCATCGACGTGGACAATGGGTCCCGATCCCTGAGCCTGTGTAAATGGGACTGGGTGGCGACATTTACATTTTTCTCTAAACTGTCCATGTAAACTAAGAAATCTCTGCCCTGTGAGTGTCCTTCTCCTAAGTGAGTCTCGTCTATATTCCATGTCAGAGGAGTGTCGTCCTCCACTTTCACAGTCACCTCATCTATGACCAGACCCTCCCCTTTCTTATCTAGGAACCCTTCAGAGTATACACTACTACTATACCGGTTCCAGTCCCCTCTAGACAGATCAGTCTGTGTCTCTAAACCCAAGGGCATGTTGCCATGGTCCATCTCTGTAGCGTAAGAACAAAACGGATCATTGCCAGTCTCTAACACGTCACCCGAGTCCCGATGGGAATGAACCATCCTAGGGCTCGGGTTACCGTAAAGTAAATACTCTGAGCTGGAAGCAGGAGGACAGCGCAGATGCTCCAGCTCTAGTCTCTCTGGGGCTGATCTGTGGTCAGATCCTGTGTGTAAGAGCCTGCGTGTTACAGTTAAAGTCTTTGTGTCTGTCTCTGACTTGAGGACGGCGTTCGGCGTTCCACTGACCTCCGTGATGCAGCGTTGGGTCCTGGGCTGCGGCGCTGTGGCGATGTCCTCTGTGGCTACAGGGGGCGCCACTCCCGCCGCTGCTCCAGTCTGGATGTCTCTGCTGTGTCGTGGGTCCTCCTCTCCTTCAATCCTCTTCTGCTTGACCAGAGACGATCCTCCAGGACCTGCAGTCTCTGCATCTGTAGACTGACACAAGACGAGAGGAGGTTATTATCGGTTCATGAGATTAATTGGATAACAAAGTCTCACAAGCTCCCCTAAGGCAGATAAATAAGGATGTACATGTAAGCAAGTAAATAGCTGAGGGGAGCCTTTCTGAAATAAACAGGCCACATTTGATGTAGTGTAATTTGTTTATGTTACACTATGACACTAACCTCTATCACAATAACATGCTGGGTTGAGGTTCCACTCTCCTCATCTATAGCTATGGGTTGGTCATCTCTCCATGTATTTTGTCCCGCTGGCTTCACAAAGCTCCTGTGGCCTCCAGTGAGATGTCCTTCACCTACGAGAGTGATTGGGGGAAAGAGGGTGCTTAAGTTAAGTACGACTGTCAATGCTCAATGATATATTGTACACTATTGACACCGTCTACAATTGGCAACAATGTTATCAGGGCTGGACAACCACATCTGGGGATCTGGGGCACCTACAGTGGGCTCTGAAATTATTGACACCCTTGATAAAGATGAGCAAAATAAATCATTGAAATACTGAGCAACATTGTATGCAAAACAAATTGGGGAAATGATATTATATTATACTAATACAATTGCTCAGTGAACAATATTTTGTTTCACACCCATTTTTAAATACTTTCAATACCTTAATGGCACCGATACTTTTTCTAAAATGCTTTATGAGTTGGAGAACACATTGGGAGGAATCTTACACCATTCCTACATACAGAATCCTTCCAGATCCTTGATATCCTTTGTCTGCGCTTATGGACTGCCCTCTTCAATTCAAACCACAGATTTTCAATGGGTTTCAAATCCAGAGACTGAGATGGTCATTGCAAAATTTTTATTTTGTGGCCAACTAACCATTTATTTGTGGATTTTGATGAGTGCTGGATGATTCACTTGCCGCCAAGTTTCAGCCTCTTGGCAGAGGCAACCGGATTTTGGACTAAAATCCTGGTACTGGGTCATGATGCCGTTGATATTAACAAGGGCCCCAGGACCAGTGGAAGCAAAATAGCCCCATAACATCAAAGATCCAACACCATATTTTACAGTAGGTATGGGGTTGTTTTCTGCTCATTTCAACACCAAATCCACCACTTAACCAGCATGGCTAGCACAGCATTCTGCAGTGATACGCCATCCCATCTGGTCTGCGCTTAGTGGGATTATCATTTGTTTTTCAACAGGACAATGACCCAACACACCTCCAAGCTGTGTAAGGGCTATTTGACCAAGAAGGAGAGTGATGGAGTGCTGCATCAGATTGACCTGGCTTCCACAATCACCCGGCTTCTACCCAAGTGAGATGGTTTGGGATAAGTTGGACCGCAGAGTGAAGGAAAAGCAACCAACAAGTGCGCAGAATATGTGGGAACTCCTTCAAGACTGTTGGAAAAGCATTCCAGGTGAAGCTGGTTGAGAGAATGCCAAGAGTGTGCAGAGCTGTCAGCAAGGCAAAGGGTGGCTACTTTGAAGAATCTAAAATATATTTGGATTTGTTTAACACTTTTTTCGATACCACATGTTTCCATGTGTTATTTCATAGTTTTGATGTCTTCACTATTATTCTACAATGTAGAAAATAGTCAAAAATAAAGAAAAACCCTGGAATGAGTAGTGTGTCAACTTTTGACTGATAATGTATATCAAACAATTGGATCCAAAAATCTGAGCAGGTGGGGCTGACATGCTTATAGCGTTGCTAGGACTTTCTAAATATGTGCATAAATGTATACTATTGCACTGTTAATATTTCTATTCATATGATCTATTGTTGTTATTTATATTTTTTTTATGACTTTCCATATTATTTGGTTAGTTCTCTTTAAAAAGCACCCTCGTAGATATGCAATAGACCTACCATGCTTTGAATGTGTCATAGTGAAGGGTGGCAGTACTGAATTGTTTTCATGGGACTGCCCATATTTCCCTCTGGCCTACGCAAATTGGTGGCCAAGGATTTGCCTTAGGACGCAAAGGTGCGTCATAAGTCAGGGAGATGGTCTGGTGGTCTTGGGCCTAGATATGGGGGAGGTTTTAGTGGGTGAAATATGAGGACAATTGGAGGTTTACAAAGTTGCAGCTACAGTATGCTTAACAGTGCAAATATTACAGTACAGCTTTTTGGACACTTAATCAACCTGGTGCTTTTGAATGGTAAGTTTACAAACAAGTATAGCCAATTACAATTGCAATGGCTGAGCAGATCATAAAAAAAGAAGATACATTTCTACCTGGCTAAAAGAGAAAGAATATAATATATATTGTTTACAGGAAACTCACGACAAATATAGATGAGACTGGGAGGGAGAAATATTTTCGTCATGGGCAAAGAAACTCAAAAGGGGTGATTATACTAATTAATAAAAAAATGTAATCCGATTGTTCACACTGGGCAAACAGATCCTCGGGGAAGGTGGATTATTTTAAATACGCTACTGGACCAAAAACAGATATGGCTAATTAATGTATATGGGCCAAATAATGATGATCCACAGTTCATCGAAAATATATATTATAATCTATTGAGCTCACAAGCAACAAATTAATATATTATTATGGTGGGAGATTATAATACGGTTTTAAGTACATCAATGTAAAGGAAATCGCACTATAAACTATCACCCTCAAGCACGTAAGGAGATCACAAATATCATGGCTCAATTAGAACTAGTGGATATTGTGGTCCTTCTGTGGCTCAGTTGGTAGAGCATGGCGCTTGTAACGCCAGGGTAGTGGGTTCGATTCCCGGGACCACCCATACGTAGAATGTATGCACACATGACTGTAAGTCGCTTTGGATAAAAGCGTCAGCTAAATGGCATATATTATTATTATTATTATGGAGGCTGAAAAACCCTGACCTTGTGAGATATACACGGAGGAGGTTTAATCAAGCTAGCCGTCTGGATTTCTTCCTGGTCTCATTCATCCTGGCATCAAAAGTTT